>NW_028185317.1:2567147-2626176 GCF_003343005.1 Rhea americana | reverse complement strand
AAAAGGGGTCGTTTTGATTGGGTTTAATACAGCATGAAGCGCGGAGCGGTAAGCTGTGCCTCGGTGTCATGACCTCTATATTGAAAACTTCACCTTCAACACAAGTTCACTTCAGAGACAGGACGAGTTAGATTGCGCTTGGTGGGAACAAGTGCAAATTTAAAAACAGAGTCAATCATAACGGGGGTGGGGGTTGGGAAAGGGCAATTTAGCCGTTTCTGAAGGCAGGAGTTAAGGTTGCATTGTGTACACCGAGGCGCTGACACCCATGCGGAAACGCAGCTCCCCGCCAGCTCGCCACGCAGAGCTGAGAAAGAGGCTCCTGCATCTCCGGAGATGCTTTGTGAAAACCCAACCTGCATGGGGGAAGGTTAGGAGGAAAAGAGGAATTTACAGAGTATTAGCAGAAATTAGCCAATACCGACACAAGCTCAATTAGTTTTTTTTTTTTTTTTTTTTTTTCTTCCTCTGGTCTCTGTTGGCTGTTCTTGAACGTGAGTAAATGCTGTGCAGAGAGGGAGAGACATAGCACACTGCCGTCTCCGAGCCACAGCCAGGAGATGGACTGACAGATTGCAAATTAAAATAGTCCTAATGTAAGAATTAATGCAGCCCCCCAAATCTCTATAAGAACACGAGCCCTTTAGTAACAAGCCCGGCACTGAAGGAGCATTGCTGCTGCCTGGGCTGGTTCTGCATTATGGAGAAAGGCTAGGGAGGGACAATAAAGCAAGTCACGGGCAGAGAAAACCACAAGGTAAATAGCATTTGTATTCTAACTGCTGCGTTTTCCAAACCGTTTTCGTGCGGCTCCTCTGCTCGAATCTCCTATTATTTTTTTTCCACATGTGCATTGTTAATGTTTGAAAAATGTACTTGCTGGGGAAGAAATGTCGTTCATTTGTGCACTACCACGTCACGCGCAGGTCACTGTTATTTTGCTAGCTTGGTTAATTTGTAGCAGGTATTGTATCGAACATTTGGTTAATTTGCAATTGAGAGTAAAAAAAAAGAAATATTCCGGGCAATCTCTCCAAAGCGCGCATTTTTGCCACGGAGCCGGTCTTGCCGTTTGTTAAATCCACGCCTTGAAACGTCGGGTTTTTTTTGTTGGTGCTTAATCGAGAAATATGGATGGCGAGAGGGAGCCGGGCTCCGGCGGCGGCTCGCCCCGGGAGAGGCGCGGCGCCCGCAGCCTCCGCGCCGCCGGTCCGCGGCTCGGGCGGTTATTTCACTGCACGCCAGTTTTTAAGGTCACGTTAGGAGTTAATAGATGTGCACCACAACGCAGATCACTTCCCTTTACGTAGGCACTTTCCTCGCCAGGCGGTTCGAACATGCATGATTATAAGAATGTGTTTGTTTCGTAACGGATTGAAATTCTGTGTTTTGCGCGAAGTGCGTTCACACATCGTCTAAACCTCGATAAGTAAGCAGAATCGATGCGGCTAGCAATGTAAATGTGCGAGCAATAATAACTCCTATACGCGGAGGGAAGAGAACCTAGCTCCGTTTCGAAACCAAAGGCCACTCTGTGTGTTTTTTAAAAAATAATTACAGTATAATTCCTGAACGCACAGATTTCTGTTCAAGCATATTCAAAGGAAAGTGGATTGGATTTGGAAATGCACTAAATGGCACGCTATTTAACCTCTGTTGTCTAATGGGACATTGAAGACAAATAGCTCTATTCCTAGGATGACAAATACCTGCATTGTTTTTTGTTAGCTTACTGAATAATTTCAATGTGGTAGTGTCTTTTTTTTTTTTAACTATACATTTCCCCCGTTTTACCATTCAGCGTGCAAATTATCTCATGATCCTGCTGAGAGATCTCAACGTCCCTTGCACTTCGGAGCGCTTCGTCGTTGCGAGGGTTATGGCTAGACGCACGCACACGGCACTACTCATTCTTTCTTCGCTCGCGGGGGAAATGCTCAAGCTTTGGGGACAATTTTGCTCCCCGTTTCGCGCCCGGGGCGCCTCGCAGGGCAGGTGCAGCTGAACTTCGAGGCCGGGCGGTGTTGCCAGCCCACGCGTGCTCCGACGGCGGCTGCGGGGCGATGCGGAGCGCGGGGGGCGGCTCAGCCCGCGCTGGTGGGCTTTGCTCTGCCCAGCGGCTTCCCTCCCCGCCTTGCACGGTCCCCGGGCATCTCCTGCCCCCTTCTTATTTATTACTTCCCCCCCCCCCGGCCGGAGAAGCCTAGTTAAAGCCCCCGGAGCTGCCCCTTCCCCGCGGACGAGAGCGCTGCGCGGAGGGGCCCGCAGCGGCCTCCGCGGGGGCCCCGGGCGCGGGGGTGCCCGCGCTCGCGGCCAGGAGCGCGGGGTGCGAGGGCAGCGGGCGGAGCAGCGCGTCTGGCCGCGTGCGAAGCGCTGCGAGCGATAAATCAGCGCAGCCCAGCGCGCACATCGAAACACCCGCGGGAGCACGGCCGTGCAGGGGGGAGCCGCAGCCCCCTCGGCGGCGCGGCTCGCAAACGCTCCCGCTGCCTGGAAGAAATAAATACAAATAAATCAAAGTCTTGGATGCTGGGGATGAAGGGACGGAGAGAAGCGCAGCAAGAGCGGAGGCGCCCGGCGGGTCCCCGCGCTGCCGCCGGATCCGTCCCGGCGCTTCCTGCGACGCAGCGCAGCAGAGCTGGGAAAAGGCTCTCTGCAAACTTTTAATGAAATTACCGGCGGTATCGATTTTTTATATATACATATATATATATTGTGCTTCCGACGTTGGAAAGTGTCCCTCGTGGGGACGAGGGGGAGGGCAGTGGGGGAGGCAGAAGGCAGCGGTGCAACCTGAACTCTATTGGCCACCGCGTTATCCCACATTTCCGAAAATAAACGGCGGGCGTGAAAGTCCTAGGGAGCTTTGGGACAGCCCCAGAAAGTTGGGGATTTGTCGGCGGAGGAACTGCAGGTAGCAGCAGCCTGCAGGCCCCGCGCGCGGCTCGCGGCCGGGGCCGCGCTCGCTCCGCGGCAGCGCGCTCCTCCGCCCCKGCGCAGCGCGCCCCGGAGGTGCCGCCTTCAAGCATCTTCTCCTTGCCTCTTCTGCAAACTGTTTAGAAATTACTAGTAGTGGATAAGTAAATTGCGAGTAAACCTAGTGAATTAGGATGATTCTCTATCAGTTTAATTTATGTTTTATAGTTAGTTTAGCCTTCTGATTTGATTGCCTTAGTAATGTGAATTGCCTACAGCTGCTGATGATACAGCTTTAATTCTGTTTTAAAGGTCATGTAAACATGTGCCTGTAGCATAAGGAATGCAAATTCAATTCCCTTTTAATGCTTCCTCACATTCACTTCACAGCCTTCACCTAGAAAATTAGCAGGATTTAATATAAAACTGTTTTAAAGTTATGATTTCATTAAAACCCTCTCCCGTTGTTCTGCGCTTCCTTTCCCAGGCGTGGCCCTCCCCGTACTGCACCCAGCACAGCACGGTTTGGGCTAAGATCAGTGTTTTAGGCGGGTTTGGGCTAAGCTCAATGCACTTTTGTTTTGTTGTTTTTTCCCCAGCTGCGATCGCAAAGCAGCGAGAAGGTGGTGCAGGTGCAGGGGGGTTTGTAGGCGATCCCGGAGCCGCTCGTTGCCCCCGCGTCCCGGTGAAAACAGGTCGCGGCGAAGGGAAAACCCGCTGCGAGCGCTGCGTTTGGGGCTCGGCTCGGCTCGGCTCGGCTCGGCTGAGCCCGCGGCGGCCGGCTGCAGTGCGATGCGATGCAACGCGCCTCGCAGGCGGACGTGCTCAAATTAATTTTTAAACGTAGCCTTGAGTTCACGTGAGATTGCTTCATCCTACTGTACGGCTAAAAATAATAAAAAAGCTATATATAAAAAAAGCCGCACCCCCAACCCTGATTTTTTCAAAGGGTTTTACTTAAGTTGCTGTGAAGTTTAGTCTTTGAAAGGACAGACTAACGAGCAGGGAAGAGCGTCAAAAAAAAAAAAAAAAAAAAAAAAAAAAGCCTCTGGAGACACTTTGAAAAGGGAGCGATCTGTCACCGCCCAGCGAGAACGGGTGAGGTGCCTTGGGCTGCCCCGGGCTACCGCGCCGGGGGCTCAGCCGCCGCCCCAAAGCCGCCCCGAAGGCGCCGCGGGGCCCGGCGGAGGCGGCCGCCTCTCCCCGCTGCCCGGCCGCCTCCGCCGAGCCCCGCCGTGGCGGCGCCCTCCGCGCCCGGGGGGCCGCTGGGCGCTGGTTGGAGGCGGTTGGGACTGGTGGGGTTGCGGTTAGGACCGTTGGAGCCGTTAGGGAGGTGGCTGGAGGCGGTTAGGACCGTTGGGGCGGCGGCTTGGACCGTTGGAGGCGGTTGGGACCGCTGAGGCGGCGGTTGCGACCCTTGGAGGCGGTTGGGACCGTTAGAGCCGTTAGGGCTGCGCACCCCCCCCTCAGCGCTCCCAGGTCYGTGCCCCAAGCGCTGCTCCAGGACGCCCTTTCCCTTGAGGAGCCGTGGCAGGGCGGCCCTGGGCGGGCGCTGCTGCCGCCGGCGGTGGCGGTTCGCCGGGGCGGCGGTGAGACCCCAGGTGCAGAGGTAGCCACCGCTTGGGAAACGGCGGTTCGAGGGCGTGTGGGGTGCGTGTGGTCTGGGAAACATCTCGCCTGTCTTGCCAAGGCCTAGTGGGGAGAAGCAGGTCTCGGGCCTGGGCAGCCTCGCCTGGCTAGGAGCCTCTCCCCTTCCTTCCCCTTCCTTCCCCTTCCTTCCCCTTCCTTCCCCTTCCTTCCCCCGATGAACCCAGCCTGTGGTGGCTCGCGTGTGAAGGCCCCCAGCGTGCCACCCCATTCCCTGTTTGCCATGAAAATCCCGTGTTCGGCACGGTGTAGACCACGGGACGCAGGATGCCAGCAGGCACCTGAGCCCCTTGGCTTTGCGTGGAAGTCGAGGCTCCCGAGTGGTTTTGAAGATGGGTCTGTGCGCGTGTTTCCCCCTGCTTTGCGAGAATGAGCGGATTTCACAAAAATCTTAATTCTGGTCGTAACAGCTCATTGGTGATTCTGTTAATGTTGCACACCTCATTAAATAGCCCCAAACATAAGAAGGTTTAAATGACTTTATTGAATTAAAAGTAACGTAGAAAATCACCTATGGTACTTTTGTCAAATAATTAATGTAAACTATATACATACAGTGAGAGATCCCTTTTAACAAATCTATTCATAAAATGCGCAGGGGTTTACTTAATGGCTGAAATAACTAAGAGCAGCATAACTTGCTTGAAACATTGAGCCACAGTCATGCACTTCCTAATATGTTCCTATATGTTTCACTGAGTGTTTTTCTTCCTTATCTTTTTTATATCTGAAGTTCTATTCCCCTCCTCTACTCCATGTATTTGATCATTTTTTCAAGTCCCTTGGCTGAACCAATCTCTTTTCATGCAGAGGATAAAAAGAGAAAAACTTCAAAGTAGGTTCAGGTAATTAACAGCTGAGGGGAATATAATCTAAACCATAGGCCCTGCTTTGCACCCAGGTCTGCTTTCAGAGCCAGCCGGCAAGGGAGTGCCTATTCCCCATAGCATCCAAATCTGCTTCCTCTGAACAGCTTTGCCAGGCCTCCAGTTATCACATCTGCATTTCAAACACCATGTCTCTGGCATTAATTATTAATTAGCCTACAGTCACCCCAGAGGATTTAAGTTCCAGCCTGCACATACTTATTCATTGACCTCTATCTTAGTTTTTGTTGGAAAAAAACCCACTAGAATGCTTAATAATTTCCTTTCTCTCAGACCCTATGTTCTAGTTTCATGGAGGGGAAACAGTATATTTTCAGAGATGGAAAATCACAAGGTTGTCTAGAAATTTGTTTAGAGCAAAATGCTATGTCAAGAGTTTGAACAAACCATTTCAAAAGATTTAGACGGAATTTTGTGTATTTTTACCTTTGACGAATGAATTTATGCATTTCCCAGAACTGAGAGATGATGGATACAAATACAGTACAGTTTAGCTCTATGTGGAATATCACTCACGATGCACTTTCAAAATACAAACTGGATTTAATTATTGGATAGCACACTTACATGATCAAATAATGCAAACGTTTATCTGAAAGCTCTGGGGTTGCACTGCTTTTGACACTAGTAAGAAAGAAAAAAAAATCTGTTGCAAGGCATATTAGTAGTTGGGCATAAAATACATAATGTTTCCACAGGAATATATAATGAAACAGGTCTATATTATCACTATTTTGCATTATTCCTGAGTTAGTTTGGAAGGTGCTCTTTAGCCATTAGAATAACTGTGTATCTTAACACTGCTTTCTGGACTATTGTGTGTCTTGATATTAAGCTTCCAGAGTTAAAAATTCAGAGTAATCAGATAGGAAATAGATTATATGATTATCTACTTAGCAATGCTAAGTGAAATTCAAAGTGATTGTTACAGTTTGGATGAGTTGTGTACTGGGTATCATCTTTTGTTAATGTATTTTAATATTACAATATCCTTAAACCCTGAATGAGTGCTATTTTAATACCTCATGCAATTATCTGTAGATAAACTTCCTTAAATATTGCCATGGTTTCTCATTTTTATGTGTGGTACTATCTCAAATAATTATTGAAACATAAAATATTCCTACAGTTTGTTTCCTACAGAAGTGTTTACTATGTAATTACAAGGTCAGACTGGTTAACTTATATGCCAGTCTAGAATTGATTTTGAAAGCATTTAATCTATGCCTAAGACTCTTTTGAATTTCTATTTAGTGAACAATATGGAAACGAGCTCTGATGCACAAACATATGTAGTTAAACTGCTGTGCTGTCTCAGTAAACAAAAATGCATTTTCCAAAATTACAGCTAAAACAGCCCTTTCTGTAAAATCACAAGCCCTGTGCATTTGCTTCGCAAATAATCACCTTGAAATGAAAGCAGGGGCCAATTTTGTTGACTTCCATGACATATCTCTCTCCTTGACTTCCCCCAAAATTTTGAGGATTTGGCTTGTTATTAGCCTGTTATTAATTTTATGTTTTATGAGCAGATCTGGAAGGTGTTAGCATTGAATAGTGAATGTTTTTGCCTCTGCTTCAAATGTTTGGAGTATTTTTTATGTACAATTTAATAGCAAAAGTACCTCTGTTTAGGAGAATGGGAAATACCTATAATTTAATTTCAAAAAAGATGGTTCTTGTTTATAAAACTACAGAATATATCTTGATGCTGAAGGAGGGAGTAGTTCTGGGCTACTTTAATAAGATGTCCAGGATCTTTTAATCACTCCTGCCATGATTCTAATCCTAATACTACTAATAGCAATAATAATTAAAAGTAGTCGGGAGGGGGTTATAATTTGTTCTATATGTCAGAATACTTCTGAAATTAAAACTTAGCTGTTAATACAGTTCCCCACATTATTAATATTAAAGAGGAATAAGGACTACATTTCTTACAAAACAGAGGTAACTGTGTGTAACAGTGAGGTAACTGTTTTGGAAAACAAATCACATGTCAGCTTGATTTATAGTAATATTTCTGGTGTGTTTTAAAAAGATGTCTGAGGCTCCTGGGCATCAGGGAGCTTTCACAGAATTTGAATGAGGGCTCCTGGGCTGTGGTCTTGCTGGTGCGAACCCTCTGATGCTGCGCGTTGGTGTGACGGACAGTCCAGGTCCGTGTTGCGACGGCAGGAGGTGCGTGTTGGAGGTGCGYAGCGCGCGGGGCCCGGCCTGCCCCGTACTGCGGGCCTTTCGGACGGGAAGCCTGAGGTGTGGACTGCATGGCTCAGGGCATTAGATGGCTCCGGTTCGGAGAATGGGTGGGCTGTAGCTTACCAAGGGGTTCGTTCCTTTATGTGCCTAATGTTACACTGGTTTTATACATCAAGACAAGGGAGCCTCACTGTAGTTGACAGCTTTCTTGATCCCGTGTAACTTTAAATACAGCAAAATATACCAGTTAGCCGCCTTTCCATCAGGTACCTTTTCTCCTGTTCCCAGTGATTATTTCTGTGTCTGTCTGTCTGCCCGTCTTCCCTGCTGGTTTCACTTGTTGACTAAGATGGCAGATTCAACCAGGTTTGTGAGGTGCAGATTCCATATCCCAAAGTCTGGAAAATGGTTACCAGTGACCTTCTCGTGGTTATTGTGCCAGGAGTGAGGAAAGCATGTGCACAGTGGGTTTCAAATGTTATAAAATATTTGTGCCATTATTGTTATGAGATACGCATTTCCATAAAAAGCCTGTTTTTTGGTTCATTTTATATGTATTTGCATTTATAGTTTTCCATTAAAGCTTAAATGTTTTCCTTCTCTAATAAGACCTAACCACTGGCAAATCTGGAAAAGTTTTGATTCCTGTTTTTACTATATTCATTACTCCTTCTTAGCACAATGCAATAGTTTTGCAGTATTGACTAGCCACCAAAGACTGAGCTGTAACTGGGCTTTATATTTTGAATATAATACATGAACGTGGTTTGTATTCAGATTTGTAGGTTGCATATTGCTTTTTATTTAGGAAACCCATAAGGCTAATCCTGATTTCAAATTAAATCAGCAATTAGAGTAAAAGACTGATTTCTTCTGCAGTTGAGGTTGTCTCTTGATAAAGCCCTTGTTGCTGTATTGCAGGAATCTTGCTCACCTGTGCGCATACTTGTAGGTGGAAAAGACTCTTATACAAAGAACTAATGTGGTAAAGCTGGAGATCACTGTAGATATTACTGTGTAAACAGGAATGGGTTCTTACCAGATTAAGAAGAGTATATGRGGCCAAACCTGATGCAAGTTGGTATAGTGGTACTGATATTCAAGCAGCTAGAATGAGTTACATGAACTAAAGGTTTGCTTGGTCTGAGCAAAAGATTGCATGAGTGATATCAGAATTATTTTACATAATGCCTGAAATAATCTAAGCCCAGGTAGAAATACAGTTTTCCTTCTCTATAATATAGTATGGTAATGATGCAGCCTGAACTGCGTTGTACAGAAGTACTGTGTCTAATATGACGCATGCATAAACAGATTACCAGTAAGGAGTCGGTGAATGTGACATAGGAGATGCTACAGCTATTCAAATTCTGTGTGACAACAGCAAGGGAACATTGACTTTCATGTGGTGACCGGTAYCTGATGTATTTTTGTACTTATTTTTAGGAAGTAGTGAAGAAACACATAGGTCTACTGAGAGGGTAATACTCCACTTTGAACTCTCCATTTCTCTGAATAACACCGTATCATGATTGCATTTTGCAGGGGAACTCTTAAACTTCACTTGTAGCAATCTCAGTCAGTAAGAACCAAATGTCTGTCCTTCAGCCTCTCGCTGACTACATCCTGGTGTTTCATTACGTGGYGTAAGAACAGGCACGCTTTAACGTTTCTAAAGGAGCGATAAAGTGCTCTCATGGTCTGCCTGGCAGCAGTCCAGCGCGCAGCCACCCTGCGTGCTGTGAGAATAACCTGCCTGGGGGTTTGTGTGATGGTTGCTGCCAGCGCGTGCGTCTGTACCAGCGTGTAGACCATGTCTCTTGACCTTTCAGCTCCACCTTGAAACACCCGCTCATCGTGCCTGTTGCAAAGGGCTTTTAGAGCAGTGTTGTGGCAATCATACACAGCCTTTCCCTTGCCCACAGAAGCTTTTTTTATTTGGCAGTGACCCTATGTAAAGTTTTAAAAGACTTTACAGAGTTTTCCTTCTTCCTCTCAACACGTTTTACCTTTTTTTCCCCCTCTCTTTAACATACATAAATTACCAGGGCTTAATTTGCTGCCTTTGCTGTCGATTTGAGTTTGTAGTGGAATAAGTTAATTGGGTCAGGTCAACACTTAAGATAAATCGTCACAGTTTGGGCAACTTTCCATCAGCTGGGAATCCAGCCCACTGGTTGCCTATAACACGCTTATTGCAATAAACACTTAATTTCTAAAATGTGAACAGTCTATTTAAAAATAGTCTGTATACATAAAACAGTGCAGGTAACCTGAAGAATGAGAATGATCTTTGGAAATATTTGCCTATTATGTTTAAAAACGTACAGTAATGAGAATAAAACAGCGTGTATATGTGTGCCATGTAGCTACTACTACCAAATCACATGTAACACTCAATGGTAATTGTGTTCATAATTATGGCGTTAATTGAATTTCTGTAATAGTAAAAACTGGCATATAAAAAGTCTCTCAAGATTAATCTAAATGTTTTAGTTATGGAAGAATACACTCATTTGGAATATTTAATATAAAGAAAGCAGTATCATATTTCAGGTGAGTCTGAGCTTAATAAAATA
Organism: Rhea americana; assembly: GCF_003343005.1. Classification (NCBI taxonomy): domain Eukaryota; kingdom Metazoa; phylum Chordata; class Aves; order Rheiformes; family Rheidae; genus Rhea; species Rhea americana. The sequence continues at coordinate 2,615,948 of NW_028185317.1, read as the reverse complement.
GTCTCCCCAAATGAATCTACTCCGTAAGAGCTGTTCCAAAGAAAATRTGGCAGCATGCAAAAACCCATGATCTCTCACACTGTTCCTCTTTTTGCCCTGTGAAGGAAAAGCAGTGTATGCTGAGGTATTTTCAGATTGGAGAGATATTTTAAAGGAGTGCAGCTTCATCATCTGCATCTGTCAATCTTAAAAGATATTAAAAGTGCACTTGAAATGGATTTTTCTGTGTGGCAAAATTAACACTGCTGCTAACACTTTAATAGCCTAACAACACTATGTTAGGAAATGAAATTTTGCTTATAGTGTTTGACCTTAAAGGAATAGTATCTTTCATATTTTTTTTGTAATCCATTAGGTGTTTTACTACCACTTTAGGCTAACTTCAGGATTGATTTACAACTTACTGATTGTACAGGGGAGTCACCAGGTGTAATACAAAGTAGAATGTGGCCCGGTGTGTCTAGTGGCTTCATCCAATATATTTTCAACTGATTTATCTTTTAAGAGAAAAGAATAAGGGTAAGGATTCCCAATTTGCTAGATATTAAACCTGTATATCTAAGCCTGGGCAGTCGTCCTTCTGAAAATGAGAAAAGGATCGATAAAAACGTATCAGTGCTCTTCTCTTCTCTTCTCTTCTCTTCTCTTCTCTTCTCTTCTCTTCTCTTCTCTTCTCTTCTCTTCTCTTGCTACAGGAAAAGCATGAAGGAGAATATTGCTTTACCTGTAAACAGCTGTGATTTGGCATCATTAAAAAATAGATTACATTTTTTTTAGAGAGGAAAGTCTCTTTCTAAGTATAATTTGTTCAAGAACAGTAGCAGTTCAACATTTTTTAAGAATGAAATATAAACATTTTGAAAAAAAAAGGCCCTCAGATGTCAGTTAACATAGTTATGACCTGGCCTTGTAAGAAATCCTGCATTAATACCCCGTTTCCAAAAGGTGAGGYATTGATTTGCATTATTTTCTACTGAAATGCATGGAAGGCTTTCCTTGAATATGCTGTTTTTGCCTACTGAGGCGATTGTCTTGAGTTTGTAAAATATACTGATAATTAGAGCTCAGTGCCCTCATCTTTGGCAATACATCGTTTCCACTCTCAGTTTTTTTGTTGTTGTTGTTAAGAAGTTGCCTGCTCATACTCAGTTGCTGTACAATATTTTCAGTATTACTAGCGTTAGTTTATGTGGTGAAAAATGCGGAGTCCCCCCCGAACTACCGCGAAGTGCAGCRGCTTTATTTTTGTTATTTCCCGCTTCCTCGCAATGCGTGCTGCCCTCCCCCAGCCGCCGCGCTACAAAGCTTGTTGTACAGGGACTCCATTAATCCTACATTTCCTAGATGGTATCTGAGGCACAGTGGGTTTCCACAGAAATTAATTTGTCCTGACAACAGGCCTAAAGATTGGAGTCCAGGGATCACTTGGCAAATTCCCTTTAAACTGAGCACAATAATAAACAGAAAGCTGATAACGACAGTTCTGAAAGACCACACAGAGGAAGGACCCCGAACAGGCTCTGTGCTTGTCGGCGAATGCCTCTGATAACCGGCAGACAGAAGCTTTAGGCTTGATAGGAAAATGAGCATACCAATTTATGCGTGTTTTCATATTGCAGCACCGAGCAGAACTAACTTAACGGAGTAACGGATGTTTTTTTTTTAACTCTTTTTCCATAATAATAATAAAAGTTCAGTACAACTCTGGCCAACTGTTCTTATTTAATATCTGTATCAATAGTGCTATGACCATGCTGTAATGTCTTCCCATATTTTAGTATAGCTCAGATTTTCTCAGCACTTCTTGCATGCATAAGCGTTTTAAAAAGTTAGATAGTGGATGACAATATTTCAAAGAATAAGTCTAAAAAGTTGCAGTCAACAATTCTAAGTATATTTTTTTGTAACTTTTGAAATTGCCTTACCTTTTGGTTTCAATCATATTCTGTGTACTAATTCTATATTAAGAAGAGTAAAAAGCATTTTAGGGGACATTATTATCTGTTTGTCTGTTTTTATTTACGCTTGCCTTTGGTGCGTATTTAAATGCTGTTTTCTTTCCAAAGTTGAGGTATGGAAAATGGTRGTTTATGTTTCATGCTGGAAATATATACTAGCACCACTCTGTGAGTGTATAKGTGAGTGAATAAACAAACACTTACTGGATATTTAGAGCTTGTCAGGATAGCAGCATTTCAACCCTTGATTTTTGTTAATATAGAATGTAGAGTTTTAATGATAATTATAATTTGTGGTGTGTTAGCAAACCCTTGTCAGTTATATTTGTGAAAAATGCCATCATAATTCTAAGAATTGGTAGAGGGATGTAAAGTAAGATGTGTTGTGCTTAACTTTTTGCCACTTAAGTATAGGGTATGTAACAATTTAAATAATGAATAAAGAAGAGGACAGTTTGAAAAAATATCCAGAAAATAGGTTTTGGTTATTGAAAGATACCTTGACAGTAAAGTCAAATTTTGCTTTCAGTGTCCAAAATGTATTGATAACAGCCTCTTGGAACAGAGAGGAATATGTAACTATCTTAAAAGAAGGCAACCAGTATGCTTGACAGGTAAGGCTATACACCTAAATAGCATGAGTCATATTTGATTACTTTTAATTGCTCAGATGTTTCTTTTAAGATGGAAATTTGGTAGTGGAGTTCTACATGATATATCCAAACACAACGGCAATCACTAAATGCAATGCATTCTCTGTAAGCTYTCCCAAGTAAGGAAATATGCATATGCTGGAAATAACCAGAGATACTAGAGCAGCAAATGCGTGGTGCCTGGAGCAAGCAGCTAGAAGGTAAGTGACCCCATGCTGCCGTGCGCAGCGCTCGCTGGGAGCGCGGGGCATGTGGTGGTGGTTTCTGCATCGCTATGTGCGGCTGGGTGGCAGCCTGCCAGCAGCTGTGTAGTTAAGGGCTTGGAATGCTGGCTGCCCTTGGCATTTGCGATACAGAGAGTTTATATAAAAAAAGTTCTGTCTTACATGCTTTTCCAGCACAGCTAATGGGCCCAATTCTGTTTCTATTATCAGTAATGACAAAACTGCCATGGACTTCAGTAGGGGCAGCTTCAGGCTCATTATTTAAGAGCTTAACTAACTGAGAGGTGGAGTCTACTAAAGTGTGATGTATATACCACATCTCCTCCTTGAAAAAGTAAAACCTTTTGCTCTCAGTATTGGCTTTAAATTAGTTTGTATGCTAAGAATTAATCAATTACAATTGACATACTTTTAAAATTAGAGTTGGGATGACCAGTACAGTTTATATATGTCATACTTAAAAAACTCAKTTTGTTGTACTGAAATACAGAAGATTTGAAAACAACTATTTTTAATGTTCTCCAACTGTCATTCTAGGTTCTCATGCAAGACCAAATTGACTTGCTCTGCTTCTTCGTTCACAGTTCTTTAAAAGAATAAACCAAAATACTCCCCTCCACTTTTATATCAAAATCATTCTGTGCATTTCAATATACAAGCTAGTAGGTATTTTGAATTTGGATCAAATCAAGTGTTTTTCCCCCCAGCAAATAGTTCTCTAGTGTGCTTTATAGATTTGAGTCGAAGSACTGTGTGTTATTTGATGTTCTTATGAGATAAACAATAAACTTTTGAATATGTTTTTTTCCATTTGAATACAAGCTTAGGGATGCTTCACCCTGCATCCTAAAGCCTGATTTCCCTTGGGACTCATTATCATGCAGCTCACATGTTCAGTCACCTACACTGTTGAACTTACTATCAAATAACCTTCGAAACGTTACTAGTTATTACATGTCAGAGGGCAGATTTATGATAAACTAACTTTGAAACAAAATAATGAATTCTCCGTGTTCTGTTTTCAGTACCATTTCTGGTAATTTTATTGGATTTAAATTTTAAAACAGTAAGTTGCCTTTTTCTCTTATTCTATCATATAGAACAGCTCCCTCCCTTCATGAAATTTCTCCCTSCTTAAATATGGTTTATGATGATTTGAGCACTGCCTATAAAGAATAAAAATGAGAACATTTGTCTGTGAGCTACCAGCTGCCCACTGGAGTTCATTTGTGATTAAACTTTCATAGCTTTCTAACTTGGTGAAAGTTAAATTAAATTAACCCTTAGCATAGTCCCCCAGTGTCCAAAATACAGCTATGTAATAGATGTCGTAAGACAGAAAACTTTCCTCGTTGCACTTCGTCCTGCCAGCATTTAGAGGTTTCAAGTGAGGTTCTCCCGTACCGGTGAMAAACATCGAGAGTGTCATCTTCTCAGAAAACACAAAATGTTTTACTGTGGATTAGACTGCTCTCAAAGGCGATCCAAAAAGGTTTTCTAAAAGGGTACCCTTAGTTTTAGCCCCCTAAGCCCATATTTAGGGACGTAAATAATTGGCCAGTTTTTGAGAGGGCTGAACATAACTTCGGTGGGTCTGTATCCACTTGGTCTCTTTTAAATGGCAGTCAGTACCATTGTGACTTTTAATGAGATTGTATCGCAGGGACGAGTTCAGGTATATAAATGTTTCGTAATCATTCCGGAGGTGATTAGGCTAGCAGACATCTGCAGATGAAATTTAAAAATGCATGGTGGCAAAAATTAAGTCTGTGGCTGATTTGGATGAAAATCAGTGAAGCTCTTCTTGGTATGAGTAGCAAATTTTCTATTGTATTTCAGATGAGCATCAGGCACATTAATGTCAAYAGGATTTTCATCTCCTACTAAGCAAAGCCTAGGCTTTGAGATTTTGAGATTTGAGATTTGCTCAGCTATGATATTGCCTGGGAAGTGTGACCTAGGGTAGCCCTGTGAAGCTTGGGGATAGAGCCACCATCTTCAGTACACTCTSTCATCTCTTTTGCTCCACTTGCCGTGATTGTGGTTCTCCAAGGGCATTACGGGCAAAAGTTCCATATCAGTCTGTCTATTAATATTTATGCAGCAATTCAGGAGGTAATGCATTGTTAAAATACAAGTTGGAAATGCACCAAATTTAATCACTTTTAATACTAGAAATTATGTATTTCTACATCAGATAGAGGGAAGGGGAGCTATTATTACTTTTTTTTTTTTTTTTTTTTTTTTNCAAGTTATTTGCCTGTTCTAACATGGCTGGAATTAAAAGGGCAATAAATGCTGTTGTGTAGATCAAATTTTCAAAAGGAATGTAAGGCATATACATAAAATTTAATGTGAGACATTTAAAAATATTTAAAGCAATCACATACTATGTAATTATGTCCTCTAGTCAGTAGTGCCATTTCAGTCAGTCACTGTCTTCATGTGTAAGGACTACTTGCATACATGGAGGTGAACAGGATTTGGCCTTTACTGCTGTGCAGTTCCCCCTGCTTAAATGTAATAAGAATATTTTTATCATTGACATCACTTCATTTGTACAACTGTGCTCGTATCAGGATAYTAATATAAACTGTGAAAGATCAAGCTCTCCTTTCCACCCAAAATCCACAATTACCACTTAAGAGTTAACTTGCTAAGAAAGTGTTAAGTATTTTATCTTTCTAAATCCCCAAAGAACTGTTTACTATTGTTATTTAATGACCTCCTACAGTCTTCCCTTGGTCAAATGTGGTTCCTGTTATTTGCAATAGGAGTTTTTTTCCGAGAACTAGTTGTGAGCTTTCATGCAAGCAAAATAAATCCAGTGAAAGTAAAACATTAATTATAACGTATAAAAAATAAAAAAGGAGCATGTTCGAGAAGACTGTGGTGCTCCAGTAAAACACCTTTTTTTTCAGGTCACTTGGCTTTATGATGTCATTTCTGGCAGATTCGTTAGCCTGGCTCCATCACGCTATGTTCTGAACCATAATGGGATGGGAGATGATCAAAGTGAGAGTGCTAAAGGCTCAGGACATTTAAAACATGTTCTATTCTGGAGATCGTTCTAAAACTGTAAACAGATCACATTAAAAAATCTATGGTACTGAAGATAGTTGCTCATCATCCTTTTTTAGAAGGAGCTATTGCAAAGTCTGAGTAAACAGCCTTGAAGCCTTTATGATGGCAGGCTGAAAATTTCTCCAGAAATCCAGGCGATCCAAACCTCTCTGATGTAATAAAGYGCATCTCTGCTTTTAGGCATATTATTTTGATTTTCATCCTTGCAAAGAGTAGGCATATGGGTCCATCAGCTCCTGCTGATGGATACAATTCCATGGACTTCAGTGTCCGTTTGTGCCAGCTAAAGAACTGAGTCTTGCTGGGTTTTATTTCCTTATTTTTCTTGTCTTCCTGGTCTTTGATCCTTTATCAAAGGAATGCTGTCTATAATATGATGATGATAATATGAAATTAGGGACTCACTTTTTAGCAATGTATATCCCAAATAGTTGGGTGATACCTTTATACAAAATGAGGCTTATGAGAGATTTCAGTCTTGAAATCTTTGCTTGGCACAGGGATGAGCTGCACTGGAATATTAAACATTTTTACATTTCCATGAAACAATTGCTGTGTGGGATGAGTGAGTAAATAAACTCATTGGCAAGTCAACAAAATGACAGGAGGTCATTTTTCCTAATTTCAGATGCATTTTAGTGCTCAGGAAAGTGGGAAATAGTAGTGCTGATTTTTGAGTTTTTAAGGACTACACACACTGGTGCTCTCAATCAGAGGTAGGATGTGGTTGAAGCTGGAGGCAGAAATACATAAACAGTGTGACACCTTAGGTACATAATGGAGCTACACAAGAGTGTAAAAAGGATTTAGATCTATAAGCAGGATTTGACTGTATCTGTTTTGATTTATGGGCTGAATATAAGTATATATTTTAAGGAGCCATTAGGGTTTGTGATTTGAAATATGCAAAGCGCAGGCTTCCCTCCGGTGTTGTGTTGCAAAGGACGGTGCAAACTGCTCATACAGGCACACATACTGCTTTATATTAGAGAAAATGGCATGGAGTAGTCTGTAGCAAGACAACTAGTTTCAGACTYTCTCCCCCAAATAAGCGATGGTCATGAATGGTGTGATTCATCACTTGCACAACTACRATTTATGACAAAGTTGAGAAGGAAAAAGACACAGGGAATACTCCATGCTGTGCTTCAATGTAAACCAGTACAGGTGTATTTTTTAAGCAAGTTAATGCTGCTCAGAGAACTGCAGCTATTGATAGGGCCACACAAATGCTGGAGAAGAGCTGGGACTTCTAGGTACCTGCATGGTGCAAACAAATAGATGTATACTAAGAGCTGCCAGSGCAGTGAGCAAGACTGTGGCAAGGAAGCTGGCTGTACTAAATGGACATGAGATGCAGGCAGGGGCAATCACTTGAGAAACCAGCAAGAGATTTGGCACCTCCCAGTGTCCCCTGTCCCCGTGTGTCGTTCCATCCCTCCTGCAGACATACTGCTCCTCTTCTTGGGTGGCAGCAGCAGATGCAGCTGGTGACCTGCATTTGGTGCCCTCTGGCTCTGCCTTTGCTGCAGCTCTTATCATTTGGACAAATGCTCCTCTTGTTTACCATAATGCAAATTTGGAGCAACCCCTCTGCCATTTCTCGAGCATAAATATTGCACTCTGTGTAATTCCCGTCTCCTCCGTCACGCAGATGGAGCCTGGGAGGCAGGGGAGGAAGGCTCCTCTTCTGAATATCCATGCATTGATCTTTTGGCTGTGGGCCCCAGGTGACTAAGCAGGCCGCACATTCGATCTATGTAGATATGGGAGCTGCTGTTTGTCTTTTCTTTTGCTCCTTGCTAAAAGCACTTCCCTTCCCAGCTCTAAAAACAGCTTTAATACAGGAACCAAGGGTGCAGCCCGCGGTTTCTTTACTGCACCTCATTACTGCTACTCCAGCCAGGAGAAAAGGCTGCCTTGCCATGACAAACTGTGTGCTGGCTCTGTGATTTGTGTAAGCTCAAATTTTGCACTAATTCACTTATATATACTAGATGGAAAACACAGCCTCAGGGCTGCTATAAACTATGCTGCTGTAGCCACAAAGGACCATTCTGCCAGCTGGGGAATCACTGGAGCATGCCTTGCACGGGGGGCCCGAAGGAGGAGTGAAATAGAGTTTATGCACTTGTCAGAAAAGCTGCAGCGCGGGAGAGACTCTAGCCCCTTCCATGGAGCTGAAGCACGAATAGTGCTTAGGGCTGAAACAACACACGGAAAGAACAACTAACAGTCCTTAAGCTCAGGTACTTGCACCCGAGTTACCCCAATAACGTTGTGTTCGAAACGCTGGTAGTGGTTATGCTGTATCCTCGGTCCTATGCTGGCCCTGCTTAAGTATTGGCTACCAGAAAACAACCACTATTTTGGGCTGCTCGCTGAGCAGTTTGTGTCCGTTCTCCTCTGCTTTCCTATAGCGCTGATCCATCCTGCTGCTTTGTTTTGTGTTGTAGTGCAATTCTGCAGCTTTAATTTTCTGTATGAGCTGCCAATAGATAATTTAAGATCATTCCTTCTACGAACACTGAGAGTGCCACATCAGCTGGCTCCCCAAATGAWTGCTTGTCTTGTTACAGATAGCTGTTGACCTGTTCCTTTAATGTTACAGAACTGCATCTAACTGCTGTTTTAAGCCAACCTACTTCCTTCTTTTTAATGAAATTGTCCCTTCAGCCTTTTTCCTGGGCTGGCTTTTCAACAGTAACATTAGAAACACTATGCTCAGTTCTTTCCTCCGCTAACACCTTGCCCAGAGCTAACTTGCAGCTTCACTCTGTCAGCTGTAAGATAYAGATATACTGTTGTCTTAATTACTCATGTTTCTCCTGCTGCTCATAATTCTGCTTGTTCCACCAAAGAGCTCTTCAGAGAGCTTTACTGCTTCCTTTTTCCTTTCTTTGGGGGTTTAAAGGTTGTCAGATATATAAACGATCCTTGTTGCAGTGCTTTGGTGGTGACAGTGTCCTTTGTGGAAAAGATTTAGGGGGATGGGAAGACTAAATATGAATACTTTTAGACTATATCTCTGTGGAAGAAAAGAATATACATAGTACTACCTTGCATAACAGAGCATCAGAGAGTGTGTATGGCAAATCTCATCTCTAATGAATAGCTATTTCTCCTGCGGCTTAAAATGCAGATGCTGATTTTCTGTGGTAGGGTTTTCTTTACTCTCAGTGTCCACCACTGACTATCCATGACTATATCTGGCATACTGCTATTCCTCTAAAACTGTAGTTGAAGAGGCACTGGAGACTTAACAAAAATACTGCTGTGCCATAGCAAAACCCTTGTCCTTTGTGGTTTCAGCTCTCTCTTTTATGACTATATGCTATTTTTTTGTGTTATCTATATTAATTAACAATCTTTTTACTACTGCAAGTATCGCACATAAAGTACCATAGACCAGACTGATAACATACCTGTAGTTTTTTGGCACAGGCTTAAACAAATTTTATCATAAAAGCGAGCTCTGTAATGGATAACACCTTTGTCCAAACTCCTTTATTCCTGACTATTTGAACTCCATGCTCAATTTTAACAGATCTCAGCTGTAATAGTAAGATTTTTCTTTGGCAGCATATATTTTAGTATTAAGATATGCTGGTATAAGCATCTGGTTGTCTTAGTTCAGTTGGTTGATAGTCAAGCGCAGGAAGCAGTACTGTGAGTTTATGTTAATTGAATGAAATAAGAACTTGTCAAACTGCTGTGGTTGAACCAGTCTCCACTATAAAGCTTGTTGAGATGGTTGTGTGGTTGGAGGTGAGACTAAGCTGGATGTGCTGTCCACGAGTGACACCTAAACCCTCCACTGTGTGTTTAAACCTGCTGCTTTTGTTGTGGTTGCTTTTTAATAATTATCTGGTGAAAATCCTGTGCCTGTGTGCATAAAGAAATATTTTAGCATCAAAGCAGTGAGAGACAGCAACACCAAAGACTTACACACAACTCTTCAGGGTTTAAACTGATCTAATAGAAGTAATAGGCCTATAAACCATAGGCTGCAGTAAGTCATGACCAAACTCATTGAGTAGCACAGATGTGACTAAAGAGTCTATTAGAGGGAGCAAATGGAAATAGATGAGGGAACCTGGTGAGAGGTGTTAGAACTGAGAAGTAATTCAGTTCTGCATGGAGGAATGGTGTGTAGAAAAGAGTCCTCGAGTTAGAGCTCACCTTTGCAAGGGCTAATGGGGATCAGTAACCAACTCCAGACAAGTCAGGTTTCAGGCAAGGTCACAGGAGTTAGGCCCCGTGGGAAATACATGCAAATAATAGCTCATTTCAGGCCATCATGTATAGGAGCTCATAGTCAAGGAGTGCCGTTTGAATAACACACAGTGCAACTGCTGCCCACGACTGGACAAGAGAACTGGTGAAGATGGCCCTTAGAAAAATCCAGATTCCCTGATGTTTGCCACTGAATTCTGTTTATTCTCCCCCTCCCCCCAGCCCCAGCAAATGGACACAAGGTCTATGACCTAAAATGGAGATCAAAGGCATGGATCTGCCTTGAACTATTACACATGAAAACATCCCCAATTTTGACCTTGCTATCTTGTCTGTAGTGAGCCATTGGCTGAGACTGGTRTGCTGCATCTTAATCCTCTCTCTCTCCTCAAACGCCAGTATTTTTGATYGATTGTGTGGGGTACGAAAGAACCAAGTTTGGCTTTCTGTCCTTTCTGATGGTGACCAGGTGCCTGCGTGCACCTCCGTTGTCACGTGGGTGCAGCGTGACGCAGCTGAAGTGCTTGCCTCTTGCTTTGCTGGGAGACGCAGGACTCCGGGCATAGACTGARGCTTCAGCACAGTCACAGCAAAGTCTGAACTGGTTATGTTTACAGAGTTTTGGCTCTCACCACTTGCTCCTGTGTTTTTTCTCTGTGTGTTTGTGTGTGCCATTGCTACTTGAACCATTTAACTCGTCGGATTCAAATGTTTCATAAAATCACAATTACATGACTTTTTTTTAAAGTGGCTCTTGTTTAAGGAAGCAGTCGATTAAAACGTATTTTGTGTTTTTAGTATGCAAGATGTGACTTGTCGTGTTTCAAATAGCACGGGACTTATGTCTTTATAATTAATCCCCACTTCTTCAACGAATAGCATATTGATAAGGAGAAGATTATATCAATGAAGGAATATTTAGTGCATACTTCCTCTATTTAATATGTCTTTAAATACTTCTTGCAAGAGAGCAGTTTGCAAAAAAATTGTGTTAGGTAACATCATTTCTAAGAGACACTTTTGCTCAGACACTTAGGACACTCTGGGAGGCTGACGAAAATACTGTCTCTCTCATCCCTGTCATTATTTCCATGCAGTTTACTTTATACATACAAAAGTTCCCAAGAGACTGCCCGATTGTGTAGACTTAAAAGAGATACAGTTCTTTTGTGAGTATCAGGGCTTTAAGTAGTAATTGCAGTAAGTTTCAGATGAGAAGAACAGAGACTTTTTTGGAAAAGAGATGATACAGGGAATGGAAAGATAACAGAATTCGAAGAGTCATTTAGTAAATCAGCGGAAAATGCTACACTGTGGTAGAGAGCACTGCCGGGATCGCTCTGGGTCCAGTCGACATGCAGTGCTGGGCATCCGTACTGCTCCTGTCTGCAGGCTCAGTCCTGTTGGGTACAGGCTGCCCGACATCTCCTTTGCCTTTGTGGTTGAAGACATCGGGACTCTACCAGGAAAGTCCCCAGGAACCTGGCAAGGCGCTGGTGCTGTCAGTGCAGCCTGATGTTACTGCAAGGACAAGGGTGGAGCTGGAGGCTGCAGAGCACAGGTGAGAAGCTGGTATATAGTTTGGTTTGCTCAAGGTTTCCTCCAGGAATCCCAGCACTGTCTCCTGAGAACTGGCTCTGAAAGCATGGTGGTGGGCTAATCTACGGTCAAGCAGCTGCTGCGGCGTTTGCTCTGTTCGGGCAGCTGCTCAGTGCTGGGCAGCCCCTTGCTTACTGAATCTTCTGTAGTGATGCTCAACAAATTACTTGACCTTGTGCCTCAGTTCTCCAAMTGTAAAGATGTTTCTCTATAAACTCTTCTCTACAAAACCAAGGATTGTTAAAATAAATAGCTCTCGTGACTGTGTGGTACTTGGATGCCATGGTAATATAATTAGTTGCATAGTGATCTTACTAAAAATGTCTTTGGTGGAGGAGAGGAAGGGTGGAGGACTTGTTTAGAGGATGGCTATTAAAGGGGAACAAGTTTCCAGACCTTATGCTTCGCCACAGCTTGACTGCAGAAGACAGGTCCTGTGTCAGCTGTGGCTGACACAGAGATTCAGAGCATAATCTTTACTACACGTATTCATGTGAGATACAATGCAGTACACAATATTTGAAGCATTAAAAGATTATATAATAGCTTTCCAGCACCAGCAAGCCTTTTGAAAAAATTATATGGTATCTTGGACTAGAAGTCTTTCTTGGCTGATGTATAACTTGCAGCAAACTTCAGAAAAGTATAACYGTTACCATTAAATTCCCTTTCTTTCCCTCCTTCCCTTCAAAGTTATATACAAGTTCAGGAACTTCTGGGCTACTTAATCCAAAGGAGAGAGGCATAGGATTGTGCACGGGAATCCGGAAGCCTTGGTGGAGGAAAGCTGTGCYGATGACTAGCTTATTACTCTGCCAAACCCCCAGACTTCTTCAGCAGCTTAGCTCTTTTTGCTTTTTAATATCTGTTAGATCTTTTTCACTCACTACCCTCAGAATGACCTCTGGAGCTATGGTTGCCAAATGTTACCCATATTAAATATGAGTATGTGTATCAGCATCCATAAGGCGCATGCTTGCACGTTGTAAAAGCTCTTATATTGTCGCAGCAGCCTGTAAATTGTCAGAAGCTTTTGAAGTTAACAGTTTAGCTCTAGTTAGCTGAAAGTTATTATAGAATCATTTCATCGGATGTTTTCTTAGCTGCTTCCCTGAGAAAGAAATTTGTTGTCTGTCATTTATGCTTAACCTTATTGTACATTTATACAACAAAGGATAGGCTGTTTTTCTTGGTTAAATGAAGACTAACCATAGTGCCAGTAATAAAAAGCAAGGCTTCATAGCAAAATTCAGAGCTTTCTTTTTAAGTATAGGTAAGATAATGTAACAACAGAATGAAGGGCTGACCGTACTGGGTGGCATTTTGGTGGGTGTTGTTTTATATATGTTTTTGTAAATGTTGTGCTCTTTTATTCAGATTTTCTTGCATGTTAGGATTGGGCATAGTCAGCCATATTTTCCATGCTGATGAATGAACAGTGCTCAAGGAGTTTAGCTGAGATTGGCTTCCACTGCAAGAAAGATTGCTCTTTGCTGCCTGAATCATAATTTTAAAGCATGGAAACTATTCATCAGGAAAGCAGCATTTTAACTCCTTACATCTTGCAGCCTGATCTTTGCAGAGTAAAAATTCTTATCCTCTGAAGTTGATGGGAGTTTACTATGGGCTGTAATAAGTCTATAAGGTCACCTTGATTATTGTGCATCGATGTGGTACCCTCAGTATATTCTTGATAAGACTGTCCATTCCGTGATTTAATCCAAATCTGTTTAATCATATATAATCCACATAATTCAAATATAGTCAGCAAGGATCCAGTTTTATAGCAGTACTAGGGGGAGGGAAATCTTGTGTTGTCACAAGTCATGCTGACATCAGTGGGGTTTCTTATTGATGTAGGACTTAGTGCTGGCACATGCAATTGCAGCAAAATTTGGGTTTTAACGTATTTGCAATTTGATGTATTTTTAGGAGGCAATTGCTGTGAGGTAACTGAGTAAATGAACTCTGGGCTGTGTCTAACAAAATCTCTAATTAAGAGTTGTGCCCAGTGGTTGCTGCAGGGAAAATATATGCAATAATCTGTAACTATTTATTGTGCAGTAAAAAAACAAAACAAAACAAAACAAAAAACCCCCMAAAATCAGAATCCTTATGTTTTTGGTTTAGAAATTTCACTGTATGTTACATGTGTCAAAAAGAGCCTGTGCTCCTTCCAGGACATTCTTTATTGGTTTAGAACTGTTTTGACAAAAACTAGGTATTTTTCAGGCTAAGTAATATGCAGACTTTTTTTTTGCAACATTATTGGCTACAGTCTTCTTGCTCAAGGTATCAGTACCAGCTCACAGTCCATTTGTGYAGCCATTTATTAATATGATGCACGTGCAGCTCTGTGGCCTAATGCCTTATAGCCCTGAATCTAAAAGAAGTCCTCAAATTCATGARTGTCTGTAAACATCTGAGTAATCCCATTAAATTCAATCCATGCATCCATTAACAATACAAACTAATCCTCAAAAAATTCTGAAAAGGGCAAAAAGAAAATATCATGCTTTTAAAGGCAATAAAATTATGTTTATGCTTAATGTTAAAAACCGGCCTGTATAATTAGTGCATGATCTAAAAGACTGAATCCATTCCCTCACCATGGTTTATTAGTTATCCAGTGAAAACAAAATATAAGGTGAATTATTTTTCAGCTTTCATACTATGTCACTTTTGATATGTTTTTGACTTGATATCAAGTTTTTCTTTTTTTGTTCTTTGTGATCATTTTGTAATTTTCTATGGATTTATTTTGATTTTAAGTAGGCATACACATTAGCTTAAGCCACATAATTTCTTCTGGCCAGCTTTGCCAGTAAATCACTGAACTATGTAATTGGGTTTGTATAAAATTATGCATTATGATCTTGGGAATAGGTAAAACAGAAACAAAAAGTTCATTTTTTGTAGTATCTTTTTTTTTCTACAAAACTTTTGTTTTAAACCTGTTCTTCTGCTCCCTAACATGATCATTTTGATCGTTCTTTCAAAGTTGAAATGAACAGCGAACTACAGAAAGAGTCCAACCAAAACTAGTAATAATTTCTGATTTGGTAGGTGGAGTTGAATACTATGCCTGCATTTGTGGTTAGCTACAAGCAGTGCATTATGAAGATGATGGTATTCAGCCACACACCCAAACAATTTGATTCAGACAGATTGGATACAACATTTTGAGCAGTATATGAAGAACAGGTGAGAACCCTTGAGAATGAAGCTGARCTAATAATTATTCTGGTGGTCAGGGAAAATATTTCTGTATAACACAATAGATCTTCTATTAGAAACCCAAACTACTAATTACAAGCTGTCTGAAGACTTATTATAAATGAAGTGGAGATACAAACATGTTTATATTATGGGGAAGCTTATTTGCAGATAAGGAGGAAACCAGTCACACATCTTCCCAGACATAATTTTAGCTGCTTTAATTAGCGGGTTTGCTTTGATTTAATTTAATTCAGTGATTCTTCCTGTCCTTACTGACACGTGTGCAAATAAAATCTGCTGACCTGACTTTTGACATCCACTTCCCTTTTTCATTTATGTTTTTGTTGTTGTTGATTTCTGCACTGTTTACAGTGAAATGATGGGGTCAACACTTCCTAGCAGCGTGGCCAACAGATGTAGCATAGAGTTGACAACTGTACATTTTCATGCGCTTTTGTTACCTCAGCACTGACTGATTGCTGAGGTGCTGGAAGCCAGGATGTCAAAGGCCATCAGAAGATCCTAATAGCCTTTAGATCCCAATTCTGTTAAGGTCAGAATGGCAAAGATATGCTTTTTTGTGTAGCTGCATGTAAAAGTGCAGCGAGTTTTTTTTTTTTTTTTTTTACTAGAGAATGAGACACTGGGCAAAAGCCCCTTAGGTGCTCTTAGGAACTTACTGCAGCTTATGCATCAACTTTGTGTTGAAAAGTAAGATTTAAAAGCCATCAGAATCAATATATTTAAAGTTTGGAGATCTGGTGGTTTTATCTTGAGTGAGACTAGTTTTTGACAGAATAAAAGCATTTAGTCCAGAATAAAAAAACACATTAATGTACTTACAAAAAAAATGCATGCTGACTTTGAACTTTTTTTGGTCTGTGTGTTTGCAAACTATTTTTTTCTTTGCATCAGAAAAACAATTGCTGACATACCAGGTGTTGTTCTCCCTTCTCTCTCAACCCCTCCCTTTTTCAATGCCTCACAGCTGTATGGTAGGTAATTAAAACAATCACTGAAATGTTTCAAGGCTGTCGTAGCCTTTAGTTGACTTTTAAAATCTGTATTTGAAGAAGAATAGTAAAATTAATTTGTATCTGGCTCAGGAGAGTGCTCTTTACTTGAGCAATGGGCTTTACAACATTGGCAACAAAAAGAATGAAATTAATGTTATACTTGCCTTTATCTGGGGTTATTCTGTTAACTGTTTTACACTGGAAATTAATTTCAATATTATACAGATGTCTAGAAGTCATGAATGCAACAGTTCTAGCAGACAGTCTGATAGCTCTTCTGCTTCATAATCATGGTAAAAATATTAATTCAGAAGGAGTAAACTTGCCAGGACAATTAAGTGATCCTGCCTCCAGATAATGGAAAGAGGAAGCTTATATCCTTGGACTATCAAATATGTAAAATTAAAAAGTGTCATAACACTTATTTTGAAAAGACCAGTAATTTTACAGGTTTATCTTTCTAGTGAGAAAAATTGCTTTAGCAACTATGAGATACAGAGGCTTCTGGATAGGCATATTTTTGATGTTGAAATGCTCTTCTGTTTTTCTTCCATGTCTCTCTCTTTTCCGTTTCAGTTTCCTACTTCAGTAGTAGACTTTATAAAACTTGTAATTCATTCGTTATGAAATGCTTAGTCTATGGGATGAGATTTTATTCTTAAAATAAACCTCTTTGTAATATATTATTTTTGATCCTTGAAAAAATAACCCTTCATCTTTACAAATCAATGTGTTCTGTCAGCGCACAGTGAATCGTGGAAACTGAATAGTGTTAAATGAAGAGCAAACCAAATGAGCAATGTATATAAAACATGAGAACATGAGCAACAAAAAAATACAGTATATAGCCCAAGTATTAATAGAGAAATATTTATGAAAGCGTATTTTATTCTCTTAAAGCCTTGTGAGAGTCTCAGAAGTTCAATAATTATTGCTAAGAACATCTGCATTTGCAGAAAAAGAGAGTGTGCTTCAGAAATAGCAAAAATATGCAATACTGGTTTTAGGTTTCCTCTCTCTTAAGTGCTAAGTTTGTAGGTACAAAGGGTACAGGCAGAAGTGTCCGTCAGAAGTAAGGTGCAGCCTTCCCTTCCTCTGCTTGTTTTCAGAAGTGTATCTTACCTTATTACACCTTTGCTTGGAATACTTCACAAAATCCCTTTTCTTCCTCTTTGCCTTCCCTCCCTTCCTTTTCTGATTTGTCCCACTTTGGAGTTTTACGCTTTTCTGGCGTGAAAATAACAGGTAACAACTCTCACATATATAAGCGAATAAAAGAAAATACAGGTTAGGGAATTTTCAGTATAAATATAATTGATTTGGGCTTAGAAAATAGTCGTTTTTAAGAAGTATCTAGGATGGTAGCTTTTGCGTATTCCTCGTTGCTTTGTGGGGAATCCTTGTCCGATACGTAGTGCACGTATGCAGATAGAGCAAGTGCTTCTACAAGTCTGTCTTTGAAAATCTGAAACATTCCAGCTAACAAAGAGTGCAAAGGGAAAATATCAATAGTGACAAATCTAAATAATGGCTTTTTCCTGTTAATTTAAAAATTATGACCTATTGCTGTGTGTACAAATATTTTCTATTGATTAAAGATAGTATAATCGCGTCCTCTTTCTTTGCTTCTCTGTGAATATTTCCGACTACACGCAGGTATTGCAAAGAAATTTACAGATGTGGATAAAAATAAAAGACTTAAATACTAATCTGCATCTTTGCTTCAACACAATTCAATTTGACAGTGTATTTTTTGCCAGGTGGAACAAAGAGCAATAAATTAGTTTTGAACATTTATGATCTTGCATTATAAAGACTGCAACAGACTGTGTTCAAAAAATCAATTGTCAGAGTGATGGGGGATTAATAACTCTGGTACTGTAACCTTTTCCATATCTGCAGACTGGGTAAGGGCACATTTCAAGATCTGCTGCCATATTTCATTATTGCAACTTATATTTGAAAGACCTTTTTGATGCTTAAAAGAAAGAAACGGATTAGTTTTTAGTAGAGCTGGATGAATAACTCATAATTAATAATTCATTCAATGAATTTTACCTTTTATTCTGTGAGAAGAATAAAAAAAAGTTGACAAATTTTTTCATGAGACCTATTGACTATTTGGGTTTCTAATCAAAACTAGAAGCTCAAGGTTTGTTGTGTATTTGTGATTGATAAATCAGGTGGTATTGATTTAATTCCCCAATTAATTGAGGATAAATACTATAGTAAATTACTTAATTGAATATTTGAGGAGACTGTATTTAAAAATTCCTCTTCACATGCATGCAACCTTAAAAAACCAGTTGTACCAAGTATTATTGAAAGTAAAAATCCAAATGTATGAAAGTTATTGGAAGGGAAATGGAAATGAGTCAGGAATATGACCAAATGAAAATTCACTACAAGACGTAAATGCATTTTATGTAGGCTTCTCCTGCAGTATTTTCCAGCTGTAGTTCTTCCTAATTAGCTCAAGCACCCATTTTGAGAAGACCCCTAAATATTGGGAATAAATATGGGAGCAAGGCAAATGAGAGCTGAGGTAATAGGTTCTAATCATTAACAGCTTTATTGTATTTCCCTCGCTCCCAGCTGGGGTGCGAGTTGTGTTTTATACTRGTGAAGCATACGTAATAGTGGTTGTCATCTTCTCGTCTCCTTCACCTCTCAGCTGGTGAGTCTGAATCACGCCGRTGAAAGCTCTATTGCGCTAAGAGCACGCTTGGGTTCTCCTGCAATTTTTCCAGGCGTGCGCTTTATTTGGGCTTCTCCCTAAACAGAGGGCAAAACACGGTAAAATATTTCCCAACAAAATACACATATGTAATCTCAAGGGCTGTGCATACCATCTAACCGTCATTTCCTTTGATTAACCTTCACCTGACCTCGCTCCCCGAGGCRGTTTCAGATCCTTTTGTGGCTCCGCGTAAGCACTGCGCTCCCTCAGGTGAGTCCGTCTGTCCTTAAGGAGCTGGCCGATTCACCAGCGCTCAGCCCGGAGGCCGCGGTGCGACGCGCGGCGCAGAACCTCGCGCTGGACACGCAGCCCAGCCCCGCGCGCAGAGCTCGCATAAATAGCCGGATGTAGTCTTTATAAATGACGAGCGTTGCAAGATAGCTGAATTTTGGGGGAGAAGTATTTTATGAATACATGATTAATAGTTCAGTTCAGAAAAGGATTGTGACTAAGGTAAACAGCACTTTCTTGCTGCAACTTCTTCACGTTGTTAGCAAATACCACTTTGCAGAGAGTAAAATTATTAACGAGAAAGTATTGGTATTAATGACTTGTTTCCTTTAGAACAGTAGAGTTTTAAAACKGCCAAACTAGGCTTTTGAAACCCAACAGGTTGGTATTTAATTTCAAATTTTAATCTGTAAGTGCTAAAAAAATGAAAATTATAAAGGCCAGACCARACCAATCATTTCAAAATGATCCATGTCTATGTATGTTAGATGATCCAAACTGAATTTTTTTTGGATGATCAGTTTGAAGAAGATGTGGAGATCTTGACTTTATGTCACTGTTTGGGACAGATTTTTTTTTTTTTTTTTTTAAAGGAGTCTCAGATTTTTTTCTAGGGTAAATATTAAACCTGGCTATTACGGAACCGGTCTGATCACATATTTGGCTGACAGCAATGGAAGGCAAAGCCTGCACTGGATCCATAGTTTCTACTTAGGTTTTAGAATAATTTTTGGAGTAATATTAAAGACTCTGTGATCAAGTATCTCTACACCCCGAAGGTGTTCCAGCGGCTCATGGTTGTTCCTAGCGGCTAAAACTGTGCACCTTGCTTCTAGGCTTTGACCTTGCAATCACGTACCATTCGTGTGAGTTTAAAACATGTTATGAGAACCCTCAGCATCATATCTGTATTACAGCTGATGCTCAGCTTGTCCCTTAACCCAGTTTTTGATGCACTAAATAGGTCAGACTTCCTAAATATTTCATTATCAAGCATGTTTTATGGATCTCTTATAATTTTTGTAGATACATTCTGCCCCTTTCGCACTTTGTCATTTTTTATTATACAATTTGAGGTTTGATGAATGAATTTGATGTAAGCATGAAAACAGTTCATGATTTCTACTCAACCCCCAAGATCACGAGACTCATACAAAAATAACAAGATTTAAAATGGCACTAAAAATTACACTGTGCGATTTCTGGGCAACCACCGAACACAGGATCCACATCTTCTGCAAAGAGTTCATAATCGTGCTGGCTGCTGGTTTTTCCCGTTCTGGTGGGGTGAGTTACTTACTTACGCTTTTCGACCGGGATGGCAGCGACGTCGTTGCAGATGCATCGCGGCTGGTCGGAGCTGCCGGCGGCGCAGGGGCGGTAAGGCTGCACCAGGCAGCAGCGCCAACATCCCGGCTGGCCCTGAACTGGCAGGTTTTGACCAACGTTTTAACTAATGCCTAGAAAAAGGCATCCCATAGTTTCTGCGGGGATTGTAAAATCCCAGTTTTGGAATAGCCGTGAGCCGTTATCGTCCCTTTTAAGGTTGTGATTCTGCAGAGGCAGCGTTTTCTTTGCGAGCCCCTCCAAAACCAGTGCACGCCCTGAGAGCCTTCTGCAGGGACAGCAGGGTGCTCACCTGGCCTACGGAAGAATTTAAATGGAAGAACAAAAAGAAACTGAAATTGCCTTAGGGATTGAGGTCAGGTGAAGGTTAATCAAAGGAAATGACAGTAAAATGGCATTCATGGCTCTCAGTACATTTTTAATCATTCTTGTCTTTTTTTTTCCCTCTCTGTCATGAGAGAGACAAAGAATGCACAACTTCTTACCGTTGTGTTTAGTGAGGAAAGATCTTTATTTTTATCTTGGTTATTTTTAAATATACCCTCTTTCGGATTTTTCCTGTAGTTTAGCTCCTGCGACTCACATTGCAGTGCTTTGAATGTGCTTTGAGTGTGGGAAATAGAGAACGTGTGTGCGYGTGTGTGGGAAGCAGGATGTTAAGAAAAGCAGGTAATATTCCCTGGAATATCTCTCATTTTATCTTCTTTTTCTAACGTGTTGTTTTATGAAGGATTTCTGGAAACCATGAGTGCAGTAAATAAATACTCAATAAAACAAATACATGTTTTTTTTTTTTATTATTATTATTTTTTTTATACAAGTGCCAGGCTGAACGAGGTCCATCAGTGGAGCTACTGGAAACAGAAACAGTTTCTTTCTGACTCTGCTGTCCTACAAGTAATTACTCTCTCTTTAAGTGTAGATGTTTTGTGTATTTTTAAGCAAATTCTTAAAATAGCCTTCTTAGTTACAATGAAATTTCGAAATAATATCTTAGTTTGTGGGCTGTCGCATTCCGATTTTATATATTTGCAAAGGCCCCGTTTAGAAACACTTGCTTTCCAAGTTGTGAGTTGTCATTTTACGCTAGTCACCTTAGATAACTTTGGCATAACTACAACAGGAACAGGAGCAACTTTATATAACTTATAACTGCCTGAGGCGGCTTTTAAAAAATGTGAGCAATGCATTTCTTTTCGAGTACGTTTATAGCTCCCTTCCCCCCAGTGATGCAGAGAATCCTAAAGGGTGTGCGTTAAACCCGAGCAGCTCTCGGCGGCTGCGACTTGGCTACGGCAGGCGCGCGCTCGCCGCTCCTCGGATCGCGCGCCACGAAGCGCTCCGCGCTGCGAGTCAAGGTTATGCAAGACCTGGCAGCGTTAAGCCTTCCGAGAGGARCGGGTGGCTTAAAGAAAACATGTTACTGCAAACTCATGTTATATTATCACCCCAGCGAGCTGCAGCTAAGAAGTGATGTTTTGTACATATGCTTTCCCCCCGTCCCAGGAAGCAAATCTGGAAATGGTTTCTCTGTGTGTCGTCGTGCCGTTTGTTGCCGTGATTGCTMCTGGTAATGTGGCACTTTTCTGCCAGATCCCACATACCAAATGCTGTCACATGGGAGCCATATGTGGTGTTTGCCGAGGAGCTGGGGAAGGAGGGAAAGCAGTGCTCTGTGCTACAAACGGCCCGAGAAAAGCGCGCCGGGAGGTTATCGGGAAACACAGAATTGGTCAAAAACGGGAAAAATGTATCTGAACTCGGTGGCTGGTGGTTGAATCCGGTTGATGTCTTACCTGCGTCCTTTCTCTTCAGATACGCGGGGGAAGGAAAGTCAGAAACATAGCTGTGCAGGCTGCACTGTGCGCTAGCTCKAGTAACTCGCGTGTAGCGCCGCACAGCAACAAGTGATTGCTTTTACAGGCTGAGATAGATGAGGAACTTGAGTGTTACCATGTTTACAGGATTTGACTCTGTCATTTTATGATGCTATAACAATATTGATGTTATATTCGGCATCAGCTGGAGCAGTGGCCTGTCTCGTGTGCTTCTGTCATAACTTCTCTGCCTGTATTAGTAATAGAAATATAAATAATTTTTGGTGAGTCTTTGGCAAAACAGAAACGTCTATTTAAGGAAAAGAAGACTAAAATGTGAGCAAGACCATTGTAAATGAAACCTGAATACCAGAGCTGAAGACAACATTAACTGATGACGACTGGTAAACAGCTGGACTGGGAGTATATATATATTTTTTTCAGAGGCAGTGGTATGACCTCAGAATTTTGCTGAAGTAAACACTGAAGAGTCGTACCCAAATCATATACATATATTTTAAAGCATCCAGTAAAAATATCCAAACTGTGATATATTTGTACATCCAAACTATGCAAATACAGGAAGTACTGGATTGGTTTGAGCATCTTTATTCCAACCGTTCAGACTGGCATCCAGAACACAACTTTCTTTGCAGATCTATTTTTAAGAGTTGCTGAATTTGTGTAGTATTGTCTTTCCTTTTCCAAAAGAACAGAGTTGACTGGAAAAAGTACCAAGGCTAATGATCAGCAAAAGAAACTCTGGCTGAAATGAAATCTCCTGAATGTGTTGCCTGAACACACTGAATTGCAGTGCGTTTTCCTGCCTGCCCTGTAGCAGTCAGGAAAAGCGCTCAAAAAGTGGGAGCCGGGAACGTACCGAAGTCCCATTGCTCAAGCGCGGCTCGCGTAGGGACCACCCTGCGCCTATGCCAGTGCCCGCAACCACACAGCGGTCTGCCGAGGAGATCCTCGCACCCCTTGGAGGATCACTTGGATCCACTGTGTCCTTTTCCATGCGTGTATCGGCTGGATGCACTAATGTTACCGGTCTTTGCCTGTTTTGCAAAAAGGCTGTGGGATAAAAAAGTGAGCATTTCCAGTTTCCTCTGTGAGCAGGAAGCGGGGTTTTGTGCTCAGTCTTTGCTGAAACCGTGGTAATGGGAGTGAAGTAGCTGAAGATCAAAGGTGAAGTTCTGCTTGGTGTCTCACAGTTTTGCAGGCTGCTCTTTGCGTCGTGAACCAGATTAACTGTGCACCTGCCCTGAGAGGGGGAGTTTCTGAGTGAGAAAGCTCATTTGAGCATCAAAATAATATGATAAAAAAATGATAGATTAATGGCAGTATCAGATGTTTTTGCCRTTCATTTTCCTCTCTTTTTTGGAGCTGGAAAAGAATGTTCTGTGGAAGTCTTCCCAGGTGCAGGGATTGTTCWGGAGAGGAAGGAGAAGGAGGTCCCGTATCTGTAAGGAGGGTGAGACTGCTGGTGACACCATCAGCARCGCTGCAACCAAAAGACAGAAATCTAGCGATGTGGGAAGGGGTGGGTAGATGGGGGAACAAGGAGAGGGAAGTGAGTGGTGTGCCACCCCTTGTGTGCTGCTCCTAGCATCACCTGCACACCGAGGCTGTCTTTAATTTCCAGGAGGTGAGGACACATGCAGAAATAGCAGCTGAACCCCCAMAGGGCACACGTGGTTCTCGCTGTGGCTGCCTCTCGGCAAGCGGATCAGCATGTGGCTTCAGTGCTGACTGTTGTTGCTGGCCCCAGCTCGSGCTCGGGTCTCTCTCTCCTGCGACACAGGAAGGAAGACGCCTTCTGATGGCCCCACAAACTGACTGATGGTCGGAGTGAAGCCAACAGCAAGGGTGAACCCATACCAGCTTCCCCTATCTCCACTTAGGTGGAGAATGTGGGGAAATTGCTAATACARTGTCCTTGTTAAGCTGATCAAGTTACAAATTGGTTTGGTCGGTACCACTGTGATAAAGTGGTCTGACGGCTCTTTTGGTTCACAGGCTGCAACAAGCTCATGCGCTTTGGTCATTAAGTGGTTTATGTTGGAATAAATTGGTGGCCTCAGTTCTATCCTCCAAGTCTGCTGATAAAAATAGCATATTTTTGTACTTTGGTACTAGCCTCATCCAATCCAAAGCCCRAGAGATCTTAGCTGCATTTGAGGGATCATTCTAGGTCAGATGTGATGGACGAAGTATGAAGGCTTTCTTACCTGTGGTATAGGTGTCCTTGCTGATAAACAGGCGGTTTTGTTTCTGCTGTCAGGTTGACACTTTCATTTTATACTATTCCACCAAGTTAGGAAGAAATTTATGCTGTCTAATTTTAAACATCCAGTTTAGGTTGCTTCTGGCTGTAGCAGAGCACTACCTCTGCTTGCAGCACGTCCAGAAGCATTTCTACAATTGCAGAGGCAGTTAAGCAGCTCCTGCTCTGCTTCCATTATCTGTCCACCTCCTCCTTCTCCTCCCCTTGCTGTCTGTTCATTGGGTGGCACAGTTGCTTGCATAACTGGTGGTGAACTGGACAGGAAACTGTTTTGGCTGAAGACAAAATGTCCTGCAAAAAAGCAAAATAGATGAATTTTTTAGCTGAAGCTGTTTCCCTAGTCTGGCTCATCACTGTGTCCAAACGGTTGTGCCAGGTCAATGCAGAGTGATGTTGGACATGAACAAGCAGTGGGGCTGCGAATGGGAGGGATTTGGGCTGTTTCAGCATAACTCTGCATGAACAGAAACTGTGGTTGGAAGCCCAGGCTGCCTGGAATCAGTGCCGCTCTGGGATATCTTGGCAAGACCATTCCTCGGCTGTGGCTCGTATCGGGAGACTGGGCTCCAACCTGAGCACCTAAATTAGATTCCTTATGTTCACTCTTCTCTGTGGAGAACCTGGCACTTCTGAGGAGTTCATTTTTGCAAGTGTTCACGTGATAAATCCTCAGCATAGTCAAAATCTGCAAAAAGTTCTTGAAAAAGAAATGAAGTCCACGAAAACATTTGTTAACCGGGCAAATTTTCACACWCTGTTCAAGGGTAGCAGCACTATCTGAAGCCACAGGTTTCATAACATACAGAGTAAGTAAGAACCTTTAGGATACCCTGGTGCCAGCTGGTTCATTTCTGGTCAGATGGTGGCTTCTGTGGGCATCTTTCCCCATTGGTGCWCCCAAAACTAGAACCAGAAGCAGAACGAGACCAACTCTCTTGCCAAATTAAGTGATGTAGATACCTCCTTTGAAGTTATTTCTTCTAGCACATGAAGTTAATTTAGTGCTTAATACATACCTAAATGGGGGCTAATTTATTTTAAGAGATTTTTAATTTGAAAATGAACTTACAGAAGTTACTCCCTTGCATTCTCTGCTGCAGCTGAATGGATATTATCTGAAAGGGACATTAAAAATAATGATATTTCTTTATGGGGTTCGTTTAGAAATATGAACACAGCGAGACCTGGCTGGCAGAAGATAACTTTGCCCTTAAGGATGTTGCCCTTACCAGAATCACCAGAAATTCAGCAGAGTAATAGCTGCCTGGGCAGCCCTGAGAGACTGTGGACAAYTTGCTATGGCCACTTGTGGTTATAGTTTAGAAAATGTGTCACTATTTTACCTTGGCATCTGTTCGAAGTACTAATTCTGGGGATCAGTGTCTTTTAGATGAAGAAAGTGAAATCCTTTTTTGCCCCTGGTGTCTGAGTAAATTGATATCGAATACTCTAAAGAAAAGCCAACTGTTGTCAGCAGAGGCAAGCAACAGGAAAATCTGGGGCAGTAGGTATCTTTGTGATACCTTCTACATCCTCAGGGACTTTTACTGCTCTGAGGATTAATTTTCTATTACATCTGTGTGGGGTTTTTTTTTAAATACACTTCCACTAACAACTTAATACTTTTTCAATTACAATTTCATAAAATGCTGCAACTTTTTCTCATTCTGCCACTGAGAAGCCAATGCTTGTGTCGTTCTGAGCATTGTTACCTCCTTTTTCTTAAATAAAACATCTTTTTTGCTGCCCCACTGAGGCCATATTTTTCAGCAGAAGGGGATACCCTTCATGGTGGTGTGGATACTAGCACAACAGCCCCCCCCCGAGAATGCTCCTCTGCAGTGTTTTGTTAGTGAATTCTCATTTCCAGTATAGCTGGTTTGGTCTCCCGCTACTAGAAGCCTTCACTAGAAATGTCTCCTTTCGTTGTTTTTGTTTGGTTCTGTTCTCTTTTACATACAGTAGCTCTGAGACTGCTTTCAGAAAATAATTGACCATTTTTTCCTGCCAAAATGTCCACACGCTTTACTGAAACAGGAGGTGGTGTGAGAGTTTCCTGCAACAGTCTTACACTGCGCATAAAAATGAATCGTACAACGTATGGCAGTGTATGAGCCAATGTTTTCTAAATAAGTTGGATTTGGATCTGGGTAGTAGTGGGTTACAGCCTGTTGCAGTAAAAATGGTCAGTAACTCAAATAATCCAACCACAAGTGTCTTGAGGCGGAGAAGAAAAACAGCATAAGGACGTCTTAAAATTACCTGTGCACCAAGGCGAGTTTGGTGAGGCTATCTGCTCCTTGTGTAAGACGGATCAGMGTTGCCACTCGCACAGCATCGCTTCTGGTAGAACAGGGCTTTAGAGGGTTCCTTAGCCCGGGAATTACTGAACCGTTTTGATTTGGTTGGCACCAAACGAGGAAGAGACGCATTGATTTTACAAGATGGCTCACTGTGATCCTTGCAGAATTCTTTTATTCGGGAARTATTAAACTAGAGGCCAACTGGAAATGAAATGATAACTTGTTCTCTGTGATCTTATGAAAAGCGTTGTGTATTTTTAAATCCAAAATAAGATGAATAAAGAAGTTAGAGAAAATGTTAGTTAGAAGGGGCKGGGGCAGATCCCCGAGCTGCCTCTGGGAGTGCTTGCTTTTACTCGGGGTAGGGCACGGACTCCTTGGGAAGGCACGGGGCAGGCTGACATCAGGCGCTGAGCTCCCCGGGTAGAATGAGGACGGGTCAGCTGGATGGTTGGTATTCACGGGAAAATAAGGGCAAGCCTGCATAGCTGCTTTCCCACACATTTCCTAGCCCTCTCTGCTGAGGAAAACAAGTAAAACCCTATCTGAAGCAATGTTTATCTGAGACAGAATCATCATGTGCCAGTATATAGAAAATAAACTAATTTGAGTTAATCTTCGCTGTTTCCTTCTGCACCTCCATTTTAGAAAATAAAATTGGAAGAAAATTATGGTCACAAACATGGTTTTTGCCTTGATTCTGGTCTTCAGTACAGAACTACCTGACAATTAATATTTGTGTATACCTTTTGAAATATCTGACCTTTGGGGAGTTGACAGAGCTATAATATTAGTCTTTGTATTCTAGCCTGGCTTTTAAACTCCCTGCCTAGTGGATGTAAGTTCAGTGGATACAGATCTGAAACTTGATTTCCTCAGTATAGCTGCATTAGCATTCAGCTGTGGGTATGTAAGATAATAGTATTAAAAGCAACCTTCCATCCTGTTGTCATGGATGCAGCACAGCCCAATCCTGGTCGCAGTATACCACCAGTCTTTGTAGAATCTCATTTTTATCTACAAATTTTAATTTAATTATACCAGAAATTCTTTAACTGTATGTAATATGCGATTTTATTTTCTGTTTTAAACATTAAAATCTAAGAATCGAGCAGCCAATGTTCTTTGTCCAGTGCTCATTTTTTTTTTGCATTCCAAGTATCTGTCAGTATTAGTTATGAGAGTGGGTGAAATAAGTAGCCATGAAAGATGCCTGCTTTTATGACAGAATGAGTGGTTTCATGAATTTTAAAGGAGCACATTTGTATTTTCTGTTCTTGAACTACATGGGCTACTCACAAATATATGACAGAAGATAATTGTTCGAGGAATTATGATGCCTTTCAAGATTTTKCAGGATATTACTATTTTCATAATCTTTCATTTATCAGGTTATATAGTTTGATTTATTTATGTATGTAATTTGGAAATTAAAGTACTCCCATTCTGTCAGTGTAGGTATATGTTTTCTTCGTATAGCTCGTACCCCTGTTAGCAAAAATAATGAATGTGCTCATTTTTTTTTGTCAGCTACTGAGGAAATGCAACGGAAGCGGAGGAGAGTCAGGTATTACTCCGGACCACGTGAGAYGGTATGGAACTATACGTACTGCTGTGTCCGTGCCTCCGGACTGCGGAAGCGCCTGCTCCGAGACGTAGCACTACCTGTGTCGCTAGGCGATGCGTGGACAGCAGTTTGTTAAGGCTGAAATAAATGCATTGCTAGTACCAACTTCAGCGGGGATTTCGTGCGAGTGAGTAAAGACTTCAAGCCTTTAATTGACTAAGAAAATCTTTTTAGTTGTGATTACGGGGACAGATACTCAGCTGGTGAGAACTGATGGTGCTCCGCTGGATCAATTCTCCTACCCAGGCTGAAGTCAGTGGAGCGGTGCTCATTTATAACCTGTACCTGCTCCGTTGTTTTGAAAGTATGTTTCAAGTTTGATGGTGGAGTGGTACAGTAACCTTTATTAGAGAGCTGCTTGCTTCTTTTTTTTAAATTTGCATCAAAATCAGTGATAAATTCCTTGGCCTAATAAATTCAGTGCGATGAGTGATTTTAATTTTGTTAGGAGTTTGAGTATAGAATCGTACGATTGTGTCCTGTTTACTCGAGAGCACGACTGTGTATCTTCCGTACTTCTGTATTTAGCATACAACTGTCTTTTTAAAGTCTCAAATGAACCGCCTCCATAGCTACTCTCCTCTGCTTTAGTCATGAACTATTTATATTTTTTCTCTTGGTAATTTTATGGCACTTCCCATCCTGTGATAGCTGGATATTAGGATGTATAAATTTCTTAACAGCTTTATGTAGAAAGCATGCTCGTAACATCTGAGTCTTCTTACTGGAAATCCCCTCTCAAAATTCTGTGCACACCCATAATTAAACTACTCTGGAGGTGCAGTCAGGAAAACCAGGCACCAGCGTTATGGAGTGAAAATTAAAGAGGCAAAACATCAGAGTGTCTACTGTATGTGCCTGCTGTTAGACACTCAAGCATGGAGAACAGGATACACCTCTATGGATGGATAGCTTTCCTTATTAAAAAAACACAGTAGGACGCACAGTAGGGGAACACACTAAAACAAGGCTTTGTAGTAATTTCCTTGAAAGAAATTTCCCAAGATAGCAACTTGAAAAGCTTTTAATCTTATGACTAGCTATATAGTGGGTTTTACTGTAGGTGGTATAAAAAAAGACCATTAGATTACAGCCGATCTGGTAGAGTTGGTCCAAAGCCTTTTCCTTTCCAGCCTCATCCTCCCCCTCAAGCTCAAGAGAAGGATTAGCCTCCCTTCACCAAAATGAGGGTAGACTAGATCAGTGGAAGTCCCGGAATATTAAAGACCTTTAGAATAATTTTGCTTTAGATTTCTCTCAAGTTTGGAATCYGTGTTAGAAAATAGAAAACCTGTTTCACTGTCGGAAGTGCTTGGTCAAACGTGCTGCGTCGTGGGATGCTGCACTCCTTCCTTCGATCAAAGGCTTTCTTCTGCACACCCAAGCTTTAAACCGCTGTTGGGCTTTCTACTGTCACTCATATTTTTGAGCTGGTATTTTATTTTGAGTCTATGAACAGTGTGTCTTATTAGTTTAGAGGAAAATAAAGAGTACTTCTCATGAACTCCTGGAGAAATAGCCTGTGCTGTCC
Organism: Rhea americana; assembly: GCF_003343005.1. Lineage (NCBI taxonomy): Eukaryota > Metazoa > Chordata > Aves > Rheiformes > Rheidae > Rhea > Rhea americana. The sequence continues at coordinate 2,586,076 of NW_028185317.1, read as the reverse complement.
TGTCCTGCATTAGCCCTGTGCGCTGGGGTGTATCAGCATCATTCTCACTGGACTTTGTCTGATTGGTGTTACCTATTAACAGAACTAGTAAACCTCAAAGAAAAAGGAAATCTGGAAGAATTCCCATGCAAATCCCCGCGAGCGCCGTGGGGTGGATTRCGGCCGCGGTTACGCGATGCTCCCTAAAGCAGCGTGCCCGCGGGCTGCGCCGCGTGGCTCCGCGTGCGCGTCCGGGGCCGCGCGTGAAACCCTGCCGCTCTGCCCGGGGAGATGCTGCCGCGTCGCCCCGGCGGCACCGAGGACGGGGGACCCCGGAGGGCGGCAGGAGCGGGCGAGGGTTTTGCTGGAGGGCGGCGCGGGCGCCGTGCCGGAGGAACTCGGCACCTATGGGCGCCGGCGTGAGGGAGGAAGACGTAACATCTTGCACGTATCTTGTGTCGGCCGCTAAAAGCTGAGAACAGGGAACAAACATGCCTGATAATGTGTTTCACATTGAAATAATTAAAGAGAATTGTTGCTGGAGGGAAATGTGCCTTTAAAAATTAACCCTGACATCTCACTGACAATTTGGTTTATTAAAACAGATTCTCTATCTCTCTTTTTTCTTTTAGTTRTACTAAACTTGATATGCATTTTTCAGCACCTTAGAAAACAGAAATGTAGTGTCTTTTCTTTGGAAACTTCCTCATATGCATAGTCGAGGCGTATGTGAGCAGCCCCATCTATTTTCCACTGGGCTGCTCACAGGACTGATGTTTAAAGGATCAGGTCTGCAGTAAATGACACTTTCTCCTATGCCCTGGAGCCTCTGCTAGTTATTATTGTCTGAATCTGCCTCTTGATTGCATATATTGCAGTCTTCTATCACGCAGGATTCCGGTTCAGAAATCTGAATGTTGTTTCTCAAACAGGCATCCACCAGCCTGGTTTTTTATTTCGTCTTACGACAGAACGAGTCCTTGGAAAATGAAGGTAGTAATTTCCATGCAGCACTAAAAGTTTAAAAACCTCCTCCTTTCTGGATCTAGAGTATTTGAAAACAAACGAAAGCATATGAAAGCGGTATTATTTATTTTTATAATTCTAGATACAGTGATAATAATTATATTCACATTTCTGTGATTTATGGGAAGTTAAATAGAGAACTAGGTCTTGCTGTTCAGGAAGTTTGTTTTCATTATATCGTGGCTAAAATAGTTATTTACCAATTCAGCTGTTGTTCAACTATTTACCAAGGTGAGTTCCAGTTCATTTCTCCATCTGATCAAAATTTGTTAATCCAGGGTTAAGAAATTCTGAGTTTCTCTCAGTTTGATCATTTTCTGACCAATTTCAAATTGCAGTTAAATAGTGTAAAAAGAGTGTCTGAAGTGGCAGGATCAGGTGCCTGATGTTCAGGCTGCTTTTCATCTATTTGATGTTAACGGCCTCGAATTGTGTATGCGCTTGTGTGTGTGTGTCCTCGTGTATGTGTGTGTGCACACGCGAGTGTATGTGTGTGTGTGTTTAAAAAAGCGCTCTCCCTTCTGTGTGCCTGCCAGTCAAYGTGAGGAATTCAAATAAGTTATTCYAGCCTTAATGGCTTGGAATCCTGCAATTCTCCAGCCTGCGAAACGGCTGAGGTGGTGCTAATGTATTTTTCAGTTTGAATTCAGCAGCTAACAAAATGGACATGCAAATTTTCCTTGATATGGTGAAAAGTTTTTTGCTTTTGAATTTCATCATGGTATTCATGAATGAATATCTGACCTCAGAGCAGGAAAACATGGTTAAATACACAGAGGCAAGTAAATACTTCTATTTGCATCCTGAAATTCCAGTTTGCAGGCAGGTGGGGCAGATTCTTGGTTGGGATCATCTGCATATATCAGTATGCCCCCCAGCAGGTGTAAAGCTAATTTACCCTGGCTGAGAATTTGACCCAATCTTACATTCCTTCCTTCGTCAAAGGGAAGAGATTCAACCCTGCATTTCCTATTCTGCTGAACCTGTAATTATTTGGGGATCCCCAGTTCTTCAGGATGCTGGATACCCCCAATGGGCACTTAAATCAGGATGGCAGATGGCTGATGACACTTCGTAGGGCTGGGCGTTTTCTTTGCTAAAAAGGAAGAAAAAGAAATAATTTAGAAAACATTTTTCAGAAATGTTTTATTTAGCTAGGGATGGAATTTTACCCCTTGTATAAAACCAGCAACTCAAGAAGTATCTGTTAGTTGCTCTGATGTTTACCATAAGCTTAGCTATACATGACATTTCTGGTATGTTCTTTCTGGCTATTAAAGGCTCATTAAAAAAATTAAAGTCTCCACAATTTACAATATTTTCCATTGAAATAGCATGTTAACACATTTCTTTAATCAGTGTGTAACTGTCAAGGGAAAGAACAATTCATCTAGTGTATGCATACATTAGAAAAAATTATCAGATTTAATTTTATTTGTTTTATATTCAGGGCTTTTTTGAAGGAATTCCTGCAGGGAAATGGTTAATCTATTTTTAACTAAAGCTTACTTTTGTAATCTATCCAGTGCTTAGAGTTCTGTCATTGATCTATGATTTATGTGATTTAAACCACCTCTTGGCTGTAACATTGGTTTCTATCCAAGATGCTGAGCTGAATACTAATTACGAGATCAAATTTATGCTGTTGGGCTAAGCAGCTGAAGGAGCTTTCCATGCAGGACTCCCTTATACCATGCCACTGTGGAGCATTAGTGAAATATTTGGCAGGGGGAGGGGGGGAAATACTAAAAAAGAAAAAAAAATATTGCAGGAAAATGGAAGTGTCTCTTTGAAAGCTTTATTTTTAGTTCTCTTGAATGAATGCACAGTGCTATATGCAGATAGTCCTGGTGTATAAATCTGTGAATATGCACATGGCTCTGTATTTACAGCAGAATCACACTAATTCACGATTCGGAAACCCATTGAGAAAAGCCAAATGGCATGAGCGAGCAAACAAATAAATAAGATTGAGGCTATTTTATCCCAAAATGTATATTATGCCTTTATTTTGACAAGTATGTCATCAAAATGATTTATGATATTTCATAGCATACCAGTAAATGCATGGTAGTATATTCTTTTACAGTAAGAAAGTCTTGGTAACAAAGGCTTTGCTTTACCTCTCCTTATAACATTGCTGCTGAGGTGTAGGCTTAGACCACCAACTTTGCACAAAATTGTATAGATCTTCGTATTTCCTTCAGCAAGTGTAAGTAGCACCGTTCTGTTTACCTGCATTACCTCTGCAGAGGAGGTGGCGACGACAGCAGTCTTCCTTGGTATAGGTAGCCAGAACGTTTCCMACAGCTCTGAATCCAAATTCAATTTTAATAAAACTCATTTTTTAATGGGAATTTTGTTACTACCAGTTTGGAGACAAAATGTGTTCAGATGAATCAGTTGACTTTGATCTCTGGTGGTGTAATGTTAAGATGATTCATTCTGATGATGTTGAATTGTTTTAATTTGTTTAGGCTTCCATTTTGTATTTATAGTACAGTTACCATGTTTACTATATGTGCTTCATTTTATATATTGTTATATTTGGATTATTTCAGCATTCTCAAACTATGACATCTTTATCATACTAAAATGAAATATTTCCATAAAACATGTTCATAACTTCAGTTTTGCAAGAGTCTTCTTAAGAATTCATTTACCTTCCGCAYAAAAGCACTTGTCAAAATATTGGAGTATCTCACAGAAATTCCAAAATCTCAAAGGAGAGAAATCCCAGTTCTTGACTATTTCCCCTTGCTTTTTAACTTGTAAGGGGCTGAGTCCTCAGGGGTCTGGAGATGCAGTCTTGGCCAGTGGATTCGCGCGTCRGGCCGGGCTCTGCTGCGCCGAGCCAGGGTGCAGCAGCACCCTTGGGTGCCTGCTGGTTGGGGCTGTCGCTGCCTGCCTCACGGCCTCCCTGCGGTCTGTACGGAGGTYGCGTATGAAGTTGCGTGTTGATTTTAAATTGCAGCTGCGTTTTTTATTTATTTCTTTATTTCTTTTTATTTTTTTTAAAGACATCCTCGGTGTCTGCCTTCATGTGAAATCATTAGCTTGAACCTTGTTCGACTGGATGTGTGCGCTCACATGCTTGTGCTCTTGCAAAGGTTACAGCGCTGTGTCCGGAGCCAGCAGGCCGTCGTGCTTGGTCTGTAGGAGGCCCTTTTAGTGTGGAATTAGTTTCCTTTTATCCTCGTTCTTGCTCACTTTAAAAACAAAAACCAAAACAAATCAAAAAGCAGGAACAGAAACAAAACAAACAAAAAACCTCGAAAAAGTTTTTTGCAAGGGCATTTTTAGATTAACGATCTCTAGTTTCATGGTTACTATCTTCCTCATTTCTTAATTGTCTCATTTTCTATTGTGGAGAAACTCATATCTCAGATTTTTAGGCTTTGTAAAAATTGCATTTGCTTTTACTCCATCTGATGTCATATTTGCTTTTCTATGTGCATTGTTTATATGCAAGCTGYAATATAAATGATATACATTGTGTACATTTAGGTAAAGATTTTTGAATATAGGAATGTATAGGCAGTAGAGAAGCGGGATGTGTTTTGGAGAACAGTTTTTAAGAGGAGCCACAGTTCCCAATTTCATTTGTGTGTATTGTTCTCTGTGAGCAAATACTCTAGCAATGAAATCCTTTCCTGTCTGCTCTGTACGTACACTAGGATAGATATCTAAAAGCTCTCAGTAGAAAATGCAATGAATTGCTTTACAGTTTTAAGTCTGCAAAATGGAGGCTATTAAAAAAATCAGGGTAAGTCCAGGCACACTGAAGAAACTGCACATTGTGGTTATAATTGTAATAAGGTCATTTTGCAAGCTCACTCGAATAGTTGTATGTGACGCACATTCTTTTACTGCTTATGCAGAGAAATAATTTGCACTATCAGTGGTGTTGTTGATCTTGAATAAGAGAAGATAAAACAACAAAAGTAAAGACAGGTCTTCAGTTAATTGCTGTCATGGTCTGAGGGACTTCAAAGAAATTATTTTACTGAAAGCATCATTAAATGGATGTGATATTTTATTACGCTGAACACCATCACTGTTTTTTATCACAGTTGGCTCCTGAATGGGGGTGTAAGTGGACTCCACGCGTGCAGTACCCATCCACAGGTCATGGCATCGGGTGGGCTCATCCCTCCATTGCTCATCACCATCTTCTTTGTTCTTCATTATTGGGCCTTGGTGTCCTCCAAAACACAACCCTGCTCAGGTTGAGCTCCCTGTGTTTGCAATTCTGCACTGAGACTCGTGTCACTGCTAAYGCCACTCCTGTGCACATCTCCATTGCTTCTGCTGCTTCTTCTGAACACACAGATGCCTTCACACCCCTGTTTTTGCTGGCTGAAGGAAATGTTTCTTGCAGTGGTCACCAGTGTGACGAGTTGAAAATGGATCACAGGAAATGTGATAGCAAGGGATGTTCATGCTGTAAGTATCTCCATAGACTCGGGTACAACAGATTATTAAAACGCTACAAATGGAAGTGTTTGAAAAGTACTTGTACCACTTCCAGGTTTCCCCAGGAACCCATGAAGCTAACAAGGCAGCAGGGAGAAACAGCCCCAGGGTTCACAAAGACGTGCCAAAGGTAGCCTACCCTGCTGAGCCAGGCCGGATTGCTGGCTCACGAGGAGGAGTCAGCCCTCGGGACTCAGCTCAGCAGGACAGCAGGCCACCACTAAGGAGCAGCTAAGTCCCTCATAGGATTGTGTGTTTAGGGACAAGCAAACAAGCCTACAGAATCCAAGAGAGCACGCATGAGCATGGTTTGAGCAGTGGTACAGTCTYCTACATCTTGGATCTCTGATAGAGAGAGAGGTCTGTGGGTAAAGCTGGGAGAGCAACACCGCATTTCTCTGCACTTTGCACTTGCCAGAAGCCACTGTGAAGGCTGGAGATGCCTTCATCCTGGAGAYGTCAGGATCATGTTAATGCCTCCTGCTGGGACGAAAGGTGCAGCAATCCATGTGGAAATGCAGCTTGCTGGAGCTGCAGACCCCGAGCCACCCTGGCAGAGCTGATGTCCTGAGCAGGTGCTTCCTCTGCACCAATTTTGCCGTCTCTTTGAAGCATGGGTTCCTGTGGCTGGTCCTGTGTTTGCCACATGTGCCCATGGGGCTTGCATGGCTGTGCTGCGTCTGGGTGYAATTAGAGCCCTTCGTCCATGCACCAGTGTTTGCTCTAATTCACGCTTGGCCTCTTTTGCACAACGTTTACAGTGCAAAAGTGCAGTTAGGGAGAAAGAAGTGCTATGTATAATCTAATTAATAATATTCTAAAGGAAATGTATGCAATGATTATATATATATATATTTGCACATACACGATATTAATTCTCCCTTTTCTCTGTTTGTAGCAGRAATGCTAAATTAACAATTGTGACTTTGCCAATAATTTGGTGGTGGGGCTCCATTCAAAGTACAAAAAGTAAAATCACAATGATTTAACATATATATGCTCATATATGTATATTTGAAATACAATTGTATGCATGCTATCTAAAATGATATTTTGTATAAATATCTGAACTKTACATGAAATTACGGGAGGGGGGACATTTTGGAAAGCATTTGTGGTTAGCAGTTAATTRGTCATGCTTGTTGTCTCGATGGTGTTAGGAGGCTGTTGTGTACCCTCAGCAGAGCCAAAYGATATCCTTAATAAATGCACTTTTCCCTAGCTGAGAAGGAGAATATGGGTGCAGTCGTTTTGGGGATCCTTCTGGTTCAGGTTTGGAGSTGCACCGAATGCATGCTATGAAAGCTCGCATGCTGGTTGGTGTCCGAAAGTCTTTTGCTGATACCAGACATCTCATGGCTCCATCCTTCCTCTAGCATTTTAGCCTGTTTCTTTCAACAGCCTTGTGCACGTAAGCACTAATTCGTCTGTCGAGACCTTGCTMTACCCTGCAGAGTATCGGTTCATCTGCGCACAGCTGCGGTGTCTGCRGCGATAGGTTCTTATAAACCTTTGTTGAACTGCCACAATTCCCTGTTAAAACGCTGTAATTTTCTCTACCTGATTTCAGGTATCACTGCACGGGAAATGTTTTGGGTGAAATTCCTGTGCCTGGGAACATGTTTTCCAGTTCGCCAACAGCTTTACAGATCAAGCTTGGATAGCCCGCGAACACGTGAATGTGGTTTCAGTATGTCTAGTTCTATGACAGCCAATTCTGTTAGCTCTTCTTAAAATGTTGTGGTTTAGGGAGAAGGGAGCAAAACCCTGCACTGCCTGAGTTACTGGCGGCTGGTGACAGCAATATGTTGGCCACTGGTTTTCTCTCCATCTCTCTTGTGACAAGAGAAGTTCAAATTTTTGGAACATTTATCTGTGATGACTAGGGATGTTTACTGATCCCACAGATTTAAATTTTTTTTTAAAAAGTAAAAGGTTTGAACTCAACCTGGACTGTTGGACATCCAAAAAGAGAAAGACCCACCCTACAAACCACTTGTTTGCCCTTGGGAATGCAGTTATCGACAGAAAGATGTTTCTCCTTGACTTTCAGCAGTAAACAGCAAATGAAACCAGTGGAGAAATACGAGCTACAAGCAGCAATGGATGATTTGCAATGCCCTTCTTGTGGAAGTACCAGTACCAGAAGGCCTAACATGCCTTTAAAGCACTACTTTGTTGTCATGGAAAATGGATATAAGTTAGGATGTAATATAAACATAGAACTCTATAATTTCTGCAAAACAGTGAAAATTAATAAAACCTAGGGCTAGCTATTTGATAAAACTGAGCAGACAAGCGTGTGTAACTATCCGTAGACTGGCTGACATGATGAATGATGATGGATCCAAAGTCATCTGAAGTTCTTCTGGAATAATAGCAGCAGCATAAAGGAATTCCTATAGGGTGTTTAAATGTGCTCAAAACATAACAGTATATTGAAGGCTGCCTATTAWGCTAAGCATGACAAGTATTTATGATTAGAAGGTCTCCACATTAGGTTTATTGGTTTTTGTTTAACTTTCCTCAGATCTTTGATCTTTTCACTTAAAGACCTACCCAGATATTAAAAAAGGGCTGTTTACTATATTGTTTTGCTAGAAAGAGAGTAAATACCCTCTTACCATATGAAAATCAGCTCTGCCTGGTACTGCACAGGTGGTTTTCTTCTGGAGTAAGTAACGTGCCCCTATTGAAGAGCAGCAGGTGATATGAGTGCCTGGTTGCTGGTGCAAGTGTAACTCAGCTACGTTCTCCTCTATGCACCGTGGCAGGCTGAAGAATGTGCTGCTGCTCCGCTCCTTCCTTTGAATGCAAAAGAAGAATCCTATCGTGTAGTGCCAGTTGCATCTGGTGAATTTTATGTTAATGCAATTGCAGATGTAGTTGAGGAAATTTTTAAAAAATGTGTATTTTTAATTTACAGTCACAGCACTTGTGACTAAGTGTGGCAGCTGAATGGAAGTATGGGAATAACTATACTGAGTTGATGCTAGAAAGTTGTGTACTCATAAGGGGGCTAAAGTGGAGAGTTAGAAGTGAAATGCTTATTCTGCAGAACTTCTCCCTTCCACTTGTCTTTGTATTTCTAGGGTATTGTTATTTTGTACAGAGGCAGGAAAATACAGGAGTCTTTAAAGCATGGTCAGTCTGGGCTGCATGTTTCCTCAGTGCTTACAGCTTTCACTGAGGTTTTTATCAGAACATACCTGAGATTTTCACTAAACCATTTTCTCAAAGTGTGAAGAATGCAATCTACATTTGTCTCAAGTATGCAAGAGGAGAAACTTTTGTGTAATACACAGGTGGATTTGCAAGACCTTAAGGTTTTCAGCTTTTTCTAACCCTCACTAACGTACTGTGGCAATCTGTTCTTTGAATGCTAGAACATGTCAGTTCTCCTAAGTCTATAAGAGCCCTTGAGACAGAGTTAACTTTTTCAGCGCTGACTATAGAGGCTTGTGATTTTAGATCTGAATGTCCCTTTTTCAACCCTGCTACTAGTGACCCACTGCATAATAAGTGTCTCGCATTATAAAGTGGTTATTCACACAGGGCTTTGAGCAATGCTATCTTGAGGGTGGGAGATGCCTTCCTGGCAACGTGATGTGAACATGATGGGGCAGATCTTCAGCCGGTCCAAATCCTGCTTGGTTACTGGAGCTCAATGGAGTTCTGTTAATTCATGTGGAAAATTCGCTGCCCCAGAGAGATCACAAAGTGCAGTGTTCTCAACTAAGTGGAATACTTGTCTAGATGGAAATGTCTTCTTTCTATAATTCTCTTAGATTTAGATTCTTCCATATATCCTCTCAATCGTTTTRTACGGAAAAATGTAATATTCTGCATGAAAACTTTGAGGAATGTTCTACGTGTTCTTTCATTTTTATTGGGCAYGTTTCCTTAAGAGTAGGAATGCTGAGCCCTAAAAGCTCACCTGGATCCTTTGCTTATGCCCTTTATTACCATAGCAGCCATTTAGGACTTTATTTACTCATTCTTGAAGAGCTTCAAGCTTTTATTTTTAATTTAGTTATATCAAAATCTTGAGGAACCTCTTTCAGCTGAAGCAGTGCCCTCTAACAGCCACGTTTGTAGGACAGACCGGAGCGCGGCTTTGTCTGAGTTGCCTGCCAAGGCCAGGCTCTCTGCATTTTTCTCTTRTACTTTGGTGGTGAATTAAAAGATGAATTTCTTTCTGCTTGGAAAAAATACTGTGAGCAGGGGATTTGCAGTGCTCCTTTGGATGGGTGCCCATGCAGCCATGCACTCTTCAGGTGGTGCAGCTTTCCTCCACCCCTGATGAAWGCGACCAAGGTTATTTGGAAAGATGAATTGTCGATGCTTTGCGTTTGGCCGGTACTGAGTCTGCTTTATCCCCCCACCCTTTCGAGAAGACTATTTTTCTTCTCTATGGGGTGTCAGACTGTTAGTAAGACTGTAGTTGTTCTAYGCCACTAAAAGTAAAGGTAATTTGACTCGAATTAAAAAAAAAAAMCAAACAACAAAATAAGATGCTGTTAGCGGAGTATTAACCTGCAGTGTGAGTACGGGAATATGAATCTCCCTCTTCTTTTATAATCCTCAGTCGTGAGTCCGGGCAGGCTGGAGGCAGGACTGGCAGCAGCGCCGGGGCGGGACGGTGATCCCCGGAGGTGCTGGCTCAGGTGGGAGCGACAGGCGGGGGAATCACGGATTTGCATTTACTGCTGTGGCATGTCCTTAGGGGTCTCGGTCAGCTTGAAATGGAAACAAGCATTAAAAAAAAAAGGAAAAAGCCTTTTGGGGTAGCAGGCTGGCCCTTGAGTGCCCCAACCAAGTTTTGCCTTTATGCTCCTTCTCATTTCTTTTTACGTTTTTTTTTTCCCTTGTTACTTTGAGCGAGCCCACATGAGAAAGGGAGCGGACTGYCCGGGAGGAAACGTGGGAACGGGTGGTACACAGAATGCTGTCAAATGCACAGAGCAAGCAAATGGGAATAGTTTTAACACTCCCCCGCCCCCCTTTTACATTATCTTCTGGTAACAGCGAMCTTCCTTAGAACAATAGCAGATGTAGAAAATAGCAGCAAAACTTAGCTTTATAAACTTGACTTCTCAGTGTGTGAAYGTGAATTTCACCTTCAAAAAGTTCTGTCACTTTTCATGCAAAGATTCATCTTACAAATGGCATCTGCGGGGTATCTGTAGGTCTCTGTTGATGTTAAATAGGTGTCGTGAGCAAGTGGTTGGTCACACGCAGCGTGCATTATAAATGGTTGTAAGTGTATCACTGAAAGCGCTCGTGGGTGGCTGTTTATAGACAGCCTGTTGCTCTGTTGGACTCTGGAAAGCACACAGTATAAAAAATGGTTTCTCTTTTCCAGAGCCCAACAGTATCTTTCCTCTCGGATGGCAGGATGCTGCTCAGCAGTGCTCGGGTATTCCCGGTTTCRGGCTGCGTCTATCCACAGCTGAAGGCTGTGTGCCGTGATGAAAATCGCCTCCAGCGGGGCACATATCATCGCGACGAGATCTGCTGTCTGTCCGTAGCTGTTCACAGGTGAAAGGTTCTGGCAGTGGTGAAAATCAATCACTAGCGTGCCATTGCCTTGCCACGGCAGCCTTTTCCCTGTCATCGTGGTGAGTGACACAGGACATCTGGGGAGCCCGTTCCTTCCCCTGCGGCGGGTGGACGCGGGAGCAGGCTGACCGCTGCAAGCCCCTAGGCGCTGCTTTCCTGGCCAGATGGGCAGGTCTTTTCTGGAGAGAAAAGGAAAAATAAYGTTAGGGTGATGTTGTTGAAAATAAACTGTGCAGACATGGAGTCCTCGCTTCCACGAGAGGGGGCTCAGTGTTGCATTTCATTTATTGTCTTCTAGTAAAAACTGGTGAGAGGCCAATCCTCTTCAGCTAGGCAGCAGTCCAGCGATCTGAGCTGCCCTGATCTCACCCTCAAGTCCCTGCTCTGGGTCAGAAAAAGGACCTGAAAATTGAGATCTATTCCTAGTGGTAGACCAGCCAAATATAAAAGCCTTTGCTTATTCGAGAGCCTTTTGTGTCATTAGCAGAATACATAGAGCCAAAAAATTTAGCTGTAGGCTCGTAATTACCCTTTTCCCAAAYGTGACTCTGGAGCATGTATTATGCATAGTGATGCACTCTAGATCTTCCACCTTTTCGTAAGCAAAAAGCCTTAGCTCCAAGCCAAGTCAACCCTGCTCTCCATCCTAGCTTGCCTCATATTACGTGTTTTCTCTTGGTAGTGCTATTTTGACCTTCTCCAGCAGAAGGTGTGGTAGCCCTTTAGTGGAGCATCTTGCTCGCTGAAGAGTGTTCTGCTTAAGCTCCACACCTTTCTCTTGGCCTAAAGATAAGAACTGTGTTGCTCTATTGCAGTCGCGTCTCTTGGTCAGTGAATAGAGCTGCTTGAAACCAGCAGGCTAGAGTGTATATTCAGGCTTCCTAGATTCCATTAACATTTTGTTAATGAAATAGTGCTTTGTCAAAGAGTCTTGAAAACTTAAAAGGGTATTTAAGCTTCTTCCATGAGTCAATACCATGTAATGTCAACATTACCACGAAGGGATAATTCAGAGATGTCACACAAAGCATGTGTTATGCYATTTGCAGTCTAGCAAAACAGCTCAGCATTTATGTTGTTTAATCCATCTTCAGAAATCTTTTGTTCTGAAAAAGTTTGAGATCAATCTTGTCAGTATTTACTGACACAAAGCTGATGTAAGTCACTGCGCTCCTGTTGACTTCATCTGAGTTGTAATGATTTACCCTAGCTTTGAATTATCCCMAAATTAGACGTATGAAGAACTTGATATCAAACTTTTAAGAAATATAGTGATGAATGACATGTATCATGTAAAGGAGAATATGGCCAAAACTAGAGTGAAGTAARTAGTCTGAAATGATCTGGGATAGTACAGAAATAATTCAAACAGACTTTAAGAAAAGCAGCTTTTTCTAAAATCTCACATTTGTGAAATAATATGTCTTTTCTGATTAGAAATAAATATGAAATATAGAAATACCAGCTTAAGATCTGGGTTCTAAGAATTAGGTAGGTCATGCGGRCTTGGGTACTAGGCTGATTTCTAAAAATGTGCATGCAGCATACAGTGTCCTGGAGTTAAAGTCACTATCTCGGGGAGTCTGCTGGAGTTACGTATCCCCATGAAATCCCTCTTTCCATTCTTCCTTCCTTCCCATCTTCCTCTTTTTAGTAATTCTGTAATTTTGCCTAACATATCAGGAAGTAGTTTCATCCTGCTGGACTTTATAATAATGCTGTTGTGTTTTTACCTTCMTGCTTCTTAATCCTTTTCCAGTAAAGTGTGTATAGTTGATGCAGTTGTTTATAATGGAAGGTTGTCTCAGCTTTCTTTGAATAAAACATAGATCGCTTTACTTCATACTTAACCRAATGTGAACGCTGTCTTGTGATTATTCCTGAGCTGTGTTAAATCTATTTCCGTTGTAGACTTCCCAAGTATATCACTTCTGCAGTATGTAAAATGGTGCAAAAACTAATCCATGTATTTTAGTGGCAAAGGTTCGTGTTTCATTCGCATTCAGGATTCTGTTTCAAAGCAGGCATCATGGAGAAAGACGGTGTTACAGACCCGCTGGAGGAGCGCAGCAGGAGAGGAGAGGCAGCGCTGCGCCGACAGCGTGAGTGAGGGGGAGAAAATAGTTCTGATGTTGTGTTGCAGTTGGTGGCTCAGGTACGCCGAGGTAATTTGTAGGARCTCTCTGAGTAAGGGATACTTTCTGGCTTCATTGCACACAGCAGGAAGAAAAATAGTATGAGGCTCTTCATTTGTACTTTTATGTTGTTTCACAACCTGGGAAACGTGGGACACAAACCAATTGCTCTTTGCGCGAAGACCTACGGAAGGCTTGCAGCCTCATTGCTTCACGTGAAGTCACTGCAAGAACAACCAAAGGGAGAGTAAAATATGGAAAAAAGTCATGCCCTCTGTTGCAAATACATATTTTTAAAGCAATCTGAAAGTGCCTTATACAGCATAGTGTGTGTTCTTGCGGCCTTAAAACACAAAAGGGTCTCGATATGGTTAGTTTTTATTGAAAGCTGCCTCATAGAAAATTAAGCTATATATGGCAACAGAATATGTGCATTACATGCATTATATTACAAGTACATTAAGCTCCTTGAAAATTATCTCCCAGATCCCAGCTTATTTGATCAGGTGGCTTTAAAGGAATGATACATGCATACTGCTGAATAGAAATGAAAATCTGAAGAYGGGAAAAAACCCAAACATGTTGTATAAGAAGAGGAATCAGACATAAATCAATACCTGCAAGTACCTGCAATATAAATAAGAGGAGTATGAGAACAGAGACTAGAGGCCAGTATCTGGTATGCTTCACATTTTAATCTAGTATTAAAAAGAAAAAAAAAAAGTGTCCTTGAAGAGATTAGATACTGAAGAATATTATAGATGGAGGAAGCTGTATGCAAAGCTTTTTTTTTTTTTYTTTTTAATATCTGCAGTAGTAAGTGTTTGAAGGAATAGAGGAGTGGCAGGGCTAGACATATGAGGCCAGAGGAAACAAGGACTCCAGCTCAGGACTACAGAATTAAACTCTTAAGATGCAACTGCCCTCTAATGTCACTAGCAAATGTGAGACTTCCTTGCAGATGTAGAGCTACTTACGACTCACCTAGAAGTAGGAGTTGGGAAGAGTCCATCTAAATTGTTTTAAAATCCAAGTCAAGTACCTGGTGCAAAACCCTTGTGCAAGGCTGCTATACTTTCACTTCACTAAAAAATCCTCTTCTGATTTCCTTAATGTCATCAATATCATTAAACTTTTGTAGATCTGCTTGCACATGAACCCTGTGTCTCTCCTTGCCTCTGTTCTGCAATGAGGAGAACAGTGTTTTCAATGAAATGAGGAGAACAGTATTTTCTTCTGTATTTTTCTATTACTTTTGTAAATTATAAACCCTGGGGAAAAGAAACTCTGTCTTAGTCTGTGTTCGGTTGGTGCCTGTCCTGGCAGAGCCTTTATTTCATGGGCTTCCGGATCCAACCATAGGACAGGTAATCATTGCTATTTATGAAACAAGTGGAATATGTCTACTATATGGCATTGAGTAATTATAAGAAATCAGTGTTTGTACTATTCTATTAAACAATTGATAAATCTCATTTCTTTGTTTCAGATGGTTTAAGATCTGTGGTGTTCCAGCTTATTGGAAACTTCTATGCTCAAGCCAAGAGGTTGCTATAGATGGAGCTAATCTGTGAGTAAGTTTTCTGGAGGCTATTATGTCTCCTATGGTTTTGTTTTTTTCTAAGGGAGGCAGTGCTCTGTGTGTGTCTATGTGTGAGGGAGAGAGAGAAAGARCATTGCCTAGAGGGTTTCGGTTACCACACTGTCTAAATATCCCTTATTTTTAGTTGGAGTCTTCTGAATATGAGAGCCCACTACAGGTAGGTGAAGTGACCTCTTCGGTTTTGAATCTGCCATTCTCTGGCAGATACAAAGCTGCAACTTTGAACAGGAACCCCCTCCTGCTCTGTGGAAAGCTCTTTGAATTGCCCCTGATACGCTTCTAAGGATCCCTGGTTGTGTGCGAGGCACTTTGAAGATGAATGCCCCAGCATAAGGAAAACATGAAACAAAACTTACTCCCTTATGTCGGAGAGTGCTGCACATTTCTCAAAGATCTTTAGTATGATGGTCGCTCTTTGGTGGGTGAGAGGAAACAGGCTGGTTCACCAACTTGTAAAAGCAGCAGAACAAAAGTGCACGGGGCTGGGTTGCATTACATTGGGTGGTAGATCAGGCAAAAGAAATGTATTAAGGGGTCTCCAAACTATTCAAGTCTGTCAAAATTTAATTGAAGTTGACTTCAGTGGGTCTTGCATATGAACACAGACTTACTATTTGTTACTTGTTTTCTTCCCCCAAAGCCTGCTATATAATGTCTAGTGACATGGCGTCAGATACTGCCTCTGTAGGTACTGGTTGGGACAGGAGGATAGGGAAGGACTTTTTGAGTACCTGGAGATCAAACATTCTTTCCCTGCTCTCACTCTTGCCTCAGGCAATATATAGATCACCTCTACAGGCGACTTGTGGCTACCAAGTGTGGAGCCATTTGAGACAGGACAAGTTGGTTGAACAACAGCTGCGAGACTCCACTGGCTGGTGCCCCTCCACGTAAAGCAACGTGATTAAACTTTGTAAATGCTTCTCATCTGTATGATTTCAGAAAGTCCCTGCAGAACAAGTCAACAGGCACTGCATGCCCTGCTGAGGGGGAACACTTTCCTCGGTCTCCTGGAAGCCCAGCTCCTTAGGATATATAATACTATCAGAAGTTTCTTGCACATTTTTATGTTATTGTAACTCTAGGTAAACGTTACCTAGAGTCTTGGAAACTGAAGGGCTGTTGTATCTTTAGAAGAGCGGTGAAGGGGTAGGAAGTTTTATCTATTCAGTTCCGAGTACTTCTGTGGCAATTGGCATGAAACTATCAGTTGATATGTTATCTAAGCTTGATGACTCAGTTCATCTGGCCCAGGTGAGCAGTGACACRTGATCAAAAAATTTTCATTACCACTAGATGAATGCTAATTTTATTGATAGATTAATGGACTTATAATATGAAAAATTGAACTGATACCTCAAGAGGTACTAGGTGGAGAAACAGAAGGGAAGAACAGTGAAAGATTGAAAAAAAAAAAAATACAGATACTTGTTCATAGCCAGTAATTTCCTAGCTGGCATTCTTCTTACGTACCTTTGGATGAGTACAGTGCAGACACTTGAATTCCCTGTAAAGTAAATGGAGAAATGCAGAACCTTCTGTATCACAGTTCTTTTCCTTATATGAGAGACTCCCTTTCCTTCCAGTCAATTAATTGCATCCTAAAAACATCTGTTTCTCCCCATTGACTTTAAAGGGATTTTAGATGACTAGCTCAAATATAGCTGTCTACACCGTAAGTGATTAAAGTTGGGTTAGATGAGCTGGCAATCTTTATGTGGATTTTTTTCTTCCTTCACACAACCCTTAAATCAAAAGACATTTCATCTGAGTGTTATAAAATACAGCCATTGGAGGGATAGTCTTCTTCCATATTTCAGCATCTGAAGGGAGGGAGATAGACTCCTTTTAATTGAGAATGAGGTAAAGATTTCACCTCTCTCTGTCTAGAAATCCTGTCCATTTTAGAAAGTTCAGGCATCTAGGAGATTTGCTTAGCGGAAGCCAATCCTGGCATGTGGATGTTTCTGATTGTCTTTATGGTACTATAGTAAAAGCAGAATAAAAGGCTGTTTTGATATTTTTATTATGCTATCAGGCTGATTTTCAGCATGTACCTAGAGGGGCAGCTACAGTCTATGTGACAGTATAAAGTGAACTCATTAATAGCCTTCTCCTCGTAACTGCAAAATATGGGTAAGCTGCAGGTGTTTATTAATAGGAAACTTCCCAGAGCAGCATTTACCAATCCATCAGAGAGGAATTCTTACAAAAAAACATACAAGTTGTGCTTGGTGGGCTTTTTGTTTGTTTGTTTTTCTTTTCTTTTTTTTTTTTTAAACAAGTTGTAAGTGATGTAAGCATGACCTGCGAGCGTCTGGCAGTTGCTGAATATTTTCCATGGATTTCAAAAGTTGGCAAACTTGATGCATGTTATACATTTTTTAAAAATTAACATTCAGTATAAATTTAAAGGAGTGGAGAGAGAGCAAAGCAAGGGATGACCTATTTTAGTTTTAAATCCGAAAAGGACTCCTTGTGAAACAATGAATGTATTTATTTCCTCTAATCTTCTCTGAGAGGCAAGGTGAGCTTCCAGAATATTAGATGCCTGAAAACATTTACATTTTAAAATGAATGTTACTTTTTTGACATGATGGATAAGTATCAAATTACTATTGAAAGATATAAATAAAGCGAGTGTTCCTTTTCCTATCTGTAAGCATAGCTCTTCTGCCAATGATAGGCATGATTATATTTTTCCTAATCGAATCTGCATATCTTGTCCTCTGATAGTCCACTGCAGAATATTGATGGCTGTAATAACTGGCTCTTTATTGGTACATTGTGTTTTCTCTGGGATGTTTCAACTTTCTGCAGTAAATCCTTTTCAGTTTTATTTTTGCTATGGTCCGGCACTTAAAAATGTTGCTAATTCTGGTGGAGCTGTAAGACTGTGAATAAGAGTCAGTATTTTGATGTGTTGTGCAAGTCATGTATTGGTATCTGATATCGCTCGATTTATCTTTCCTAGCAGAAATACCTCAGTTGTTACTGGCCATATTTAGCCAGTGAACTTAATCTTTCTCCTCTATCTAGTATTTTCTATCTGTCCCTAGCTTCAAGGGTTGGTGGCACTCTACAGTGGATAAATGCAAGAAAATCTAATAATGCCTTTCTAATATACTCATTTATCTAGTATAATATTTTATTTTAACTCTTAATGCAACTGTATAATCATTGCTCCATTGTTATAATTGGATTTGGAAGTATATTTGTGCAATTTAATTAAATCTATAGCATTTCTATAGGCTTATTCAGAGTAATTAGTAATCTCAATTTTTATTGGAATCCTATTTTATATCCACTATGCTCTTTTTTTCTCTTCAAGTTCTTCATATTTGCCCTGGTTCTTCTTTTTACACTGGAGTTTCTAGCATAAATAATCATTAGGAWCTTTTTCCCCACTGTGAATGTGAACAGTGTAATCCAGCTGTCACTGAAGTCAGTGGTAATCTTTTCATTTACTTCAGTGGAAACAGGATCAAGCTAATAGGTTGCAAATTGCATTCAAGGCAAAGGCACATCTTATCATTGAAATCATCGTGTAACAAAGGACTGTATATTGATGGAAGATATAAAATAGCTGATTGTTTCCAGATTTTCTTGCCAGATAATTTATAGATTCTCTTATCCAACTTTATTACGGTTTTTAGCTCATAAGTTACAGCATTGCACTGATTGTACAAATACTAATTTTAACTTCATCTTTCCAGTTGGAATTTTATAAACGAGACTAGAACTTCCCTTTTCAGACACCAACAAGTTAGCTACCTATGTATCTCAATTAGAATCATTTAACTTTGGGCATTTTTTTAGTATTTTTTTTCTTATTTTTAATTGGAAAACAAACATATGGGATTGTGTGTGTGTGTGTGTGTGTGTGTGTGTGTGTGTGTGTGTGTGTAAAAAAACCTAAGTTTGTGTCACTGCAGACCTATATCAATCTGTTAATATAAATGATCCATGTACTGCTGAATACCAAACTTGGAAATGCTTCCATCTAAATAGCATAATTTTATCAAATTATGTTGTCAAGTATTCACAAATTCATCATGTTTACTTTTTCCAATATTTTCATTTTGCAATTGCAAGGTATTAACTATATGTTCCCTCCTTTTTTTTTTTTTTTTTTTTTTTTTTTTTTT
>NW_028185317.1:2427479-2567141 GCF_003343005.1 Rhea americana | reverse complement strand
AGCAAAAACTATTGTAACTTGCTTGTTAAGGAATTATTTTTCTCTTCTGCACTGCTACCACTCTGTTGATTAGAGGTTTGTTGCTTTTATACTGTGTATCTCTCCTTCAGGCAATTAATGATTACAGACAACTCTCTAACCTACAATTTTGGGGGAAGGTTACTGAGAAGGTGACATGGCAACAACTGYAGTTGTTTCTTTAGCCTAGAAGTGTCCTTGGTCTTTGTTGGTCAGACATCAGGTATTGGGAATTAGAGTGGAAGTGGTGCTGGTGTCCAGGATGAAGACACTTTCCTGTGTTGCACACAAAGTATGCCAGTYTGCTGGAGTCTGAGAGGACATTGTGAAAGGTGTCAAACTACTATTTAATTTTAATAAAATGTCATTTTGAGTTGCACCTTTCCCGTCACGGGTGGAGATTGACCTTTGTAGGCTTGCGAACGGAGCTCCTTAGATGTCCATGGAGAGTACCCGTGGCTGGCAGCAGAGCAGCTCAGATCTCCTGTAATGGTTTTAGAAGCTTGGGAGCCCTTATGAGCTGGAGCATCTTTGGCTTCAGATGGCAGGAGAAGACACGTTTGTCTGTCCAGCTGTTTGACTGAAAATAGATAAGTCGAACAATTTGTGTTGCAGATTGTGTGTTATCTTTCAGTGTGGGGAAGAGTTGTTTGTGAGTCTTTAATGGAAAAATTTAAATTTAATAATTTCATTAAGAATAATTGAAGGAAGCAGTGTGAGCCCCCATGAACCTGAAATGAAAATCCCAAGTGCAGCAATTATTTGCATATTGTATGTAAGTGATTCCTTATTCCCATTAAAGGCAGCTGTGCTCCCACATCAAGGGGACACTCCTGATCAGAAGTTGGATGCCAGTGGATGCGTATGAGCAATTTGTACTGMAATTTTGTTAAAAAATAACTTGTGTTTTGCCAATTCAAAACCATGGAAACATCACAATGTTCTTTTAAAATGCCTCCATGAATTAATTACAAATTACTTATTAATGAAACAAATATTCAGCTGTCACTTGAGCTAAACTACAGGATAGGCTTAAGGATTATTTTTTGAAGAAACACTTTTGTGCTTGTTTGATCTGCATAGTGTTAACAGCAGTAAAAAGAAGAGGAAAGTATTTGGTGTTTGGAATGGAAACTTGAAACTGGCTAAAAGAAGAACATGAGAAAAACAGCAAATAACCTCAAAATCAGTGAAAAGCCCAAAGAAATAGCAGATTCCTAACAATAATGTTGGGAAATCTACCCTCCTTGCCCCCAACCCTAGTTGGGCTATGAGTAGAGAGTGAAATACAGCAGTCCAAGTCAGGAAATGGAGACATTTTCACAGTGGTATTAATTCATCCATGTTCCATGCCCTATAAAATGAGCATGAAATGATTTACTTCCTGCAGGGTGGGTAAATGTTTGTAAAYGACCCAAATTCTCAAATAAAGGCAAAGTATTGTCTGTAGTTAAAAAAAAAAAAAAAAATAAGAAAAATACACTTGTAGTTAGCAGCATTTGTTACTGTTCCAGTGGATTCCTCAAATCTCTGGACTCGGTGTGCAATGAAACCACTCCAGTGCTGCATGCACCCGTCTCGGAGCAGTGGCTTGGTTCRTATCCTGCTTTAAATGGCTGGACACTGGCGAGCTTAATGGAGCCTTAATGGGTGACTGTGGTGCACCCAGTGGGGATTTTTTCACCGGAGCTGGCAGGCGGTTTGCTGAAGCTGTGCATTTTTTCTATTTGCTCTCAGTTGCAAGGGGCAGATATAAATAGATAATAAAGCCTTTACTCTCTTTGCTGCATTACTGATGCTGTTTACAAGACCAGAAACATGGGCCAGGATATGAATGAGGCAGATATGCCTGCATTTTGAATAAATCTCAGGTGTCCTTGTGCTGTTGCTGCTAAATTATTTACCATTCGGCAAGTGTGTGCCTGCATGAGATGTATAAAGGAGGGTATCTGAGGTGAAACCCTATCAGTTTACCCAGAACTGACACTGGAATATTCATTATCATGTTAAATCTAACCAAAATGAAAATGAAGGCTTCAGTTGCATAAAAGACTTCTTTGGTGGCAACTCTATGTGAMAGAGAGCTGAATATAAAATCTAGTAAGTGGAAACCATTCTCTTTATGGTAAATTTGCTTTCTTAGGCGTTATGAGAATTGGCAGATTTAAATTCTGTTTTAAAGCTGTGGTGGATTATATAATTTTCTAGATAGCCATAAGCAGTACTAGATTAGCACACATCGCAGGTGCTCAACCTCAGCCATAAGCTCGATTCAGAATTACCCATAAAATAAAAAACGCAGATTTGTTTTCCAGAGAATGGCACATGGTTCTCTCAGAGTAATGCTAGTTTTTGTGTCCTCCTAGAGGTCAGTTATTCGTGACATCACTAGGTAATGAAAGTTTGTATAAAAAACAATTCTTCGGGATCAGAATTCTTCATCTTTTCGTTATCATCTCTGTTTGTGGAAGTATATGGCAGGTTAACCGCAGGGTGAAGCAGTAGTGGGAGCCAGGCATGCCACCACACAGGGTCTGTGCTTGTGTGCRGGGAGGATTTGTGAAGCTTGTTGCCCATAATGACGATCTCGCTGAAAGATTTTGCAGGATTGGTACAGAGGGCTCCTTTTTGTAGAGTGCTGATGCAAACAGACCTGTTGGTGCACTTCTGCAGTTTTTCTCCCGCTTCATCTCAAGTTCTTGTTCAAATAGAACGAGCACTGTATCTTGCAGATCTACTGACAAGTGCTACCTTCGGGCTTTGCTGCCCCAGAGGTTCCCTGGAAGCAGGTGTGTCTGAGGAGCTCTTTGGAGTTACGATTGCAGAAAAATGCAGTGAAGGTCAGGGGGATTGGTCCACAAAGAGACAACAAGTCTTCCCTGCCTTTCTCCCTGTCTTTCTTCTTCCCTCTGTCTCACATGGATTCTGCTGAATTTAAGACTTGAATTAAATCTTCTTCTCTGAAGGGCAGAGAAAATAATAGATATGATGAGAAGAAATGCTTTGAAATGCCACCTCTTGAGCAGGCTGTTGCAGGAAACAGGAGGGCTGTTTGCTCTGTTCCGCTTATGTTCTGTAAATGAGCCTCAAACCAAAATGACATTGTGAAAGCAAGATTAGATGGAGAGCAGCATGTACAGAAAAGATAGAATAAACCTGTTTCTTTCAATGCAAAGAATGGGGAATCACTCACAATTAATAATTTATTGAGATATGCAATTACTTGCATTAGCACAAAGAATTTTACAGAAAAAAATTAAGTTCCTCAATCCCATAATACTTGCAACAGCCTTACTCTGACAAATGGCATGTAAGTAACATGGTGTGATCTAAAGCCAGGCTTGCTTCGTCATAAATGAACCGATAAATCTTGATTGGAGCATGGTTGCAATGAAATGTTAATCTTACAGAATGAACTTTTTTTTCACAGAATGCTGAAGATACTTTATGGCATAGTCTTCTCTTTATGCCTCCTGTTTTCATCTTTAGTTGTAAATGTACTTAGTGAGGAAGAATAAAACATAAACATACTGTAGATACAAACCTGCCAAGCATCTTCAGCTTTCACTGATGCTTGCAGAGAGCATAGACAGAAGTGAAATATCTGTAACTGTAACTGAGAGACAAAAAACCCAATCTAYGTTTAATCAACATTTAAAGGGGGAATTACATGTGCCACAAATCCCCTTTTATATTGCACTTAAAATCTCCTTACCTGCCCTTTAGTTTTCATGGTTTGCCTTATCTTCAGTGTCACTTAATCATATTTCAACAGGATTTGCTTYTTCATTGCCCATCTGCTCTTCCTTTCTAGTTCTGCATTAATGCCAGAACACTGTCCCAATGGTTTCCTTCTACCACACTTTGATGTCAGACATCCAGGGATTGGGATTTTTTTTCATTCAGGTTCAAACAGAAAAAAAAAAAGGGAAAATAAGAAAAAAGTACCTAAAAGTACCTAGTTTGTGGGAGTGACAGATCTAATTTTCAAATGTAAATGGTTGTTGCTAGAGCAAGAGCTGTGGGAATGATGGGGGGCAAACCCCCCCCCCCCCCTTCTTTCACCTATTGAGGGCTGTGTGAGTATTGCCCGCGAGCTGACAGCACTGATGGGCACCCAGTGGCCACGCTCTGCCCCACTAAAGTCGGCGGCAATGCTTCTGTTGATCCCAGGGAGAGCGGCATCCGGGCAGTGTGCTTGGTATGAAGTCTGCGCCGCTGCGAGGTTCACCCTCCGAGCACATTACAAAGCTCTCCATCAGCGAGTGAGGCGGGCAARGCGATTATCTGCTCGTGACACCGCTGATGCTCCTCTCCTCTGACCCCCACTCCACCTGGGGGGGTTGCCTAGTTAGATGCGCGTGTACTGAATCAGAAACGTTTTGGGAGTCTTGGTATGTTTTATAAAGTGTTGAATTAAGTGACCTTTGTGTATTTATTTGTGTTATTTTCAGAGTTAAGGAAGCCCGTGTATATTGTGTCTTACTAGTTTAGGAGATTTATGATGTGAATAGGGCTCTCTGAAAGGGGAGTGTTTGGGATTTGCCTTCGGATTTGACAGGAGCTCTCCCGAAGCAGTTATGTGCTGCCTCCAGTGCTTATGAACTTTTAAAAAAGTTTATTTTTGATATAAACCCTTTCTAGGTTCTCATATAACTGGGAGTTAGTTCATTGATCTGAATAGGTCTGTGAGTATAGCTGGGGATATTATCCTCTCACATCATTCACTTTGCTGGGAATTAAGCTCTCATGATAGTTCTTGCATAAATTTGATTTTTAAAGATAATGAATGTCGGCAGTGGCCAATACTTGAACCTTGGTTCTTGGATAATTTTTTAATTACACATAAAATGTTTCTTATAAAACAGCCCTGAAGCACAGCTGATGCACATTCTGAGGAGYGGGAGCAGAACTGTGTCAGCAGAAGTCATGCTTCCTATTTCCAAATAATATTTGCATCTGGTCTTATGAAGCAGAGCACAGAGTTACTTTGTTACAGAAATCCAGAATATCCTCTATACAGTGGTTAGAGTTAGAAGCTCAGATGTTCATTCCTGCTCAGTGCTGTAATGGCAAAATACAGCAGAAACGAGTTCTGCTAGCGCGGTGCTGCATGGTTGGCTCACTGACTACCACACCTCGGCCTTCCCTGCACCAAAGAATGATTCTTGAATTTTCAACAAGAAAGGCTAAAAAAGGATGTGATATGAATGGGTCAAATTCTGCAGTTGTTGAATGGCAAAACTTCACTTGACAGTTTATATATTAAACTGAAAGCCTCTGGGCAGGTATTGGGTGAACTGGCTTCAATGTAGACCCAACAAACCAAAAGGAGACAGGTACTACTAGAGTACTGGTAACGAAGGACGCCCAGGTAACAAGTGGAGACCAGGACAGAGGGATTCCTGGGACAGATTCTTAGGGGACTAGTTTAGAAAGGAAAATGGTTGCTTGGAGAAAGATTAAAGAGGTGATGTTCAAGACAGATGTGACAGCAAGAGAGAAGATATGAGGGAAGACTGAGAAGAGAGCGTAAATGAGCAGGGGGAGCTGAAGCAGAGGCTGTTTCTGAGGCTGACAGCTTGAGCAACGAGAGGAAAGGCATTACTGGACTTGGATTTTGTTAACGAATGTATGTGATGAAGTAAGAAATGCACGGGCTGAGGGGGGAGACGGCTTTGAGAGGAAGTGTGGGGCAGGTGTCTGAAGAAGGTGAGAAGCCACCGTATGGCTGGTCATGAGATCAACAGATGAAAAGAGAATTGTTTTTAGAAGTGGAAAAAGTGTAGTGAGAAATAGAAAATAATATGAACTGTATAAAGAACATTATTGATATTATTTACTGAAGACCAGCTTGTTTTATATCCTGTAAATAACTTCAATTATAAAAAGTAGAAGGCAAGTTTTAAAAGTAGATTTTAACTTATATTTTCTTTATTAGAACAAAGACCGTTAGTTTTATTTTACTAGTATCTTGTAAATAAACAAAGTGGAAAAATTCCAGTGTGATAGAGATACATGATTAACATTAAAATTTAGTTCCACATTCAGCACCTAAGAAATATGAAAAAGATGCCAGTTAATACATTACTTTATTTTACACTTGAAAGTACATGATTTTAGGTCTTGATCTTACAATGCTTGGCACATAGGCAGAAAGCTAGGAAGTCAGCCAGGCCTCCCAAGGGTACCCGAGTCTTCCTGCTTGCAATGCGTGTTGAGATTATGGCATTAAATAGTAGAGCTGCTCCCTTGATCAAATACTAACTCACTCACTATCTGTGCATGCTACCCTACATACTGGCCCCCGGTCGTGGATTAGGGACTGTAGCATTACTCTTTAAGATAACAATGATAATACCAACAGTACTAATACTATATATATATTATTATAGCTAGCAATAGTGATACTATATTACTTAGGGTCAATTTTGTAGAAGAGTGGTGGTTTGTTTTTGGCCCAAAGCAATAGACAGAAGCATCCAAACAGGGAAAAACCTTTTAACGGAGTAGAAATATTCAGTCGTGAGCTGTAAAAGGAAGTTGAATTGAATATTGAGAAAAAATCAAAAAGATAAAAACGATTTCAGTTTGGTATTTCTTCACTGGTTTTGCAGTTTGGCAGCTGTCAACATCTCAAAATATCATCTCGCCCAAACTGTTGAAAGAAAGAGACCCTTTGATTTTTCCCTTGAGACTCTGAAGCTGAAAATGGACTCTTTGTAGTCTCAGCCTCATTTCAGACAGTTTTTTTTTTTTTTTTTTTTTTAAACATTCTTGCTGGCAGGAACAACTAATTCATAAATAGAGTCTCTGTTAATTAAATAAGTTTTATCGTTTTAACTTGCCTTTTAAAATGAAAAACAAAGTAAATCTCTAACATATTTTCCTCTTTATTACAAATCTTAAGAGACTGAGTATCACATTTCTTGCATCATTAATAATGCAAATTAGGTTTTGTTTGGATCTCACATAAGTTTATAGTTAGAAGTAAATATTTAATGCACAGATCAGGAAATCAAATCATATATAGCATAAATTTTACTTTCTAGTTATTGAAAGTTAATGTAAGAAAGATTGGAAGCACTGTTGTTTCTGTTTATTTAACCTTTCTTGCTCTTGCTTTTCTTTCACTAGAACTCTTTGTAACTTGTCATTAAACACTGTTATATTCCTACAGTATCTGTTTTTACTATCTTTACAGTAGCCACAGCGTTCAGCATTTAATACCGTTTTAAAGTAAAGGTTAAACATATATAGCATACTTAGGGCTATAAGGACTATATTTTTGATCCTGATTATTGGCAGGAAAACCAAGCGATTATTTAGAATAATATCTAACAATTTGTTGACTTTACATGAGTTTTTCTTAGTTCGCTTAATGAAGAAAGTCAGATAGCCAAATAAGATTAAACTTCACTTGAGGCTGGTACACTATGCATAGTAATACCTTATGATGGCGAGTGCAAAATAGTTTGATTTGATTACTTGTTAACACAGGGATAGTCTGCAATTAGTATATATATTCTATAATGGGATATTCAGCCCGTTGTTTTTGCACATTAATCGTCAAAATATTATACCTCTTTTGCTATGAGCTGTCTGTAGGAATGATACGGCTGAAGTTTTGCAGGACAACTATGTTGTCAGAACTGAAACACGCGACAGTAATGAAATTGGACAATTTAACTGAGCGTTGATATGTCTCTGTTTTATGTTAGCAGTGAATATAAACTATATACTACCTRTATAAATGAGAGATTTCCCTTACATTCCCGCACACGCCTTCAGACAAATTACAGACGTTTCACAGTGATGTCTGTGCTTTCTGGCATGACTGTTTTTTTGCGGTGGATAACAAAAAATTACAAGCATTCTGTCTTTTGTGCGTGAAATCTGATAGTCAAAAAGACACAGGAGAGAGAATTCTCCAGTGATAAAAGTTTAAATAGATCCATTTATCAATATGACAGAGATCTGACCTGAAAGTTAAAGTGTTTGAAAGTTAAGTGGGGTTCTTTGCAGGAAGTTGAAGCTGCACTACAGATACACTGTGGCTTCTGTAAGTTATTAAATCAAAATAAAGCTTYGGCAAAACAATAAATTGGCCGTATCATCCCAACTACTAGCTTCTGGGAGTATTAAGCACGTTATCCGCACTTGAGATGGGTGAAGCCTTTTCCTTTCCTACACTCCWGTTCTTCTGCTTGAAAACGTTCATGCTGTGGTCGGTTTTATAACCGACTTGGTACAAAATTGCACGTACGAGTAGTTGGCCCGGTAACGTTATTTGGACTGGGGTCGTGGAGAAACGGGAGCGGCGGCATTGCTTGAGCMTCGGCGTTGTTAGGTGAACTTTGCAGGTGGGGTCCCGTGTACCTAATCGCTCTCTTGGGGATTAAGGAGGGGAAAAAGAAGGATGAAGCACCGCTATGTTTACAGCAGGCGGGGGGAGGACGTCGTGGTGCTCTTTGCTCTCCTCAGGAGTCCGCGGAAGTATTTCCGTGCCGCGGGTCTGCGGGCTCCGGAGGGGAGCGCGGAGCCGCGGGCAGGGGCGCCGGGAAGCAGCCGCTCCGGGGGGCACGCGGCGGCGGCTCCTGCGGGGGGGCTCGCAGGGGCATACCCCCTCCTGCGGCTCCCCCGCCGCCGRGGGAATGAGCCTGGTTCCCTTTGGCTTGCAAACGACGCAGATTTGAGACTATTTCCCCTCCTGCGGATTTTTCCGTGGAGAGGAGCGCAGAAGACATTACTATTTATAGCGCGCAGTACGTGCGCCCGGCGTGACACCCGCTGGCTCCTCCAGCAAACGTCCCACCGGTTTGCAGACGCCTTGTCAGAGACCGGCGACGGCCGTTTCTGAAAGTTGTCTCCCTGACTTGTGTTGCGGCAGGGTGGCCTCGAGGCCCGTYGTGGACACCGGGCCTCGGGCTCGGGACGCGTTCGTACGCGGTGAGCGTGCCTCCGCGAGATGAGGAYGCAGCGAAGAGCATCGGTTTAGCTAAGACCTTTCAGGAGGTTCGTAAGCAGGCGACGACCGGTTGTAGGACCGAGGTTTCCYCATTGCCCGCTCAGTGCCTGTCTGCTAGGTCACACCGCATCTCTCTCTTGTTTATGAATTTGGAAAATCAGAACATCTTCATCCACGCRTGATTCTTGATATGAAAAAGATAGCTGACAACGGTAATAAAAATAACAGTAAGCACTTGGAAAGGCCCAGCTCAAATCGTGCTCTGTCAACAGCTTTGCAATCTGTATAAATACGAGAGGAAAGACAAACAACTCTGATTTCTCTTTAAGAATGTGAGTATCCATTGTCATAGATTTAAATTAGGATGTTTTACTTAGTACTGTATGTAAATTCATTCTTGGCAAATAACCCATGTCCACTAATGCGTGTGTATTTTGGGTCTGTATAGTTTCGGTCTCTGCTAAATACAATGAAATTTGATAGCACACAGAAATACTTGCATGGAATGTCAAATTTTTTGTATGTGCTTCTCACATATCCATAAAAGAGTTTACACATTTCTAATTACTCATTCAAAAAGAGACTTTGCAGCACTTTTAAAAGAGAGCCAATTTTTTCCCTACTGTGTTCTGTTTTTACAGCTTGTGGAAAGCTTATTTAACGAAAGTTTAAGTAATCAGCGAAAGTCATTTCTGAGAAAAGACTGACAGATATGAAGCCTCTTTTCACACTTCATAAGAGGTGGAGATAGTAGACATAAAATTTACAACTGAATAGTACTCTGTTTAGCTTAAGTTATAGAATTATTAGTGTTTCAGGCAGTAGATTCTAGAGAGGTTAAGTATTTTATATGATTATACATACTTTGTTTAGCTGAGCTTCAAGTGTGCAATAGTAGTAATAACCGACCTCTCCAAACCTAACAACCTGTACGCTCCCATGGGGCTGATGCTGCTCTAAAAATATGTGATTGGAGCTGACTTAGCTTGATGGTATATTAATAAAATACTAATGATATGTGCCCCTCTTTGGAGGGGTTTACCTCCAGTTGTGAAAGTGTGAACTCCATGAAAATGGACAGATAGGACACATCGGATGCAAGGTTAGTCACTAGGAGCTTGGCTGGGTCGTCGTGCCTGTCCCAGCTCCTGCAGAGCGCTTGGTTTTTATGGAAKTCAACTGCTAATTTTACCAAATTTTGCTCAGCAAGAGTAGCGCGCTCGATGCAGCTGTGTCTTCAGGGCTGCGAGCGTGGCGGTGGGCTTCAGCTGCGCCTGGGCGAAGCCGGGCCACGGAGAGCACGGAGGATCTGCGAAGGAATGGCCGAGCATAGAGTGCCTGAGAACCAGTGGTTTCTTCCACAGGAAATGACCAGTTATGTGTTAGAGCTGAATAAAAGAGGAAGAACTTGGCTGTACTTTGAGCCCGAGAAATTTCCATTTCAGCTCGTGTGAACGTGCATGCCTTTTTAGAGATAGTAATAAGCATTTGAGTGTGAATCTTGCTAAATATTATGAGATGCCCAGATGTTGTGGCAACGGATAACACATGCAAATACTTATGACAACATATAAATAAGCAAAGAAAAGCAGTTACTGAAGGCACTTAAATGTTAAGTGTTCTGTATCATCTTCTCATCACTGATTTTTTTGCAGTGCTTTAGGTATAACTACTTACCCAGGAACAAACAGCAGAAATACATTGATCCTTCTTTAAAATAACATAAATCCTATGAGCTGGAGTCTCGTCCCCCTGAAATTACTTTGAGTTTTGCCATTGGTTTCARTAGAATGAGGCTAGGACTTTATATTTTCCAAATCAGGGACATAGCATTCATCCTCATTGTGGCAGACATGGTATAACGTTAACACAATGAAGTGGCTCACCGTACGACTTACATCAATATGCAGTTTAAATATGTTTAGTGTAATGTGTATATTTTTTTTTTTATTCACTTTTATGTGAGCCTAATACAGCCAGCCTCGTAAAGCTCACTCTTGCACCAGATTGGAGTGGTGTCTTTGCAAYGTTTACTGGTTGCTCATAAATCATGGTGGCACTTTGTTACTTTGTTACTGTCCACAAGCAGTTTTTTTGTGCCAATGGTTTCAAACATTAAGATGTACAGTATTATCTCAGGCATAGTTTTAGTCCTGGGGAAATTATGCTGAGRGTTGCTTTTGTATGTACGACATTTGTAGAAAATAGTGTGCATACATTTGAAAGCTGATACATGTGATACCATTAGCTGCTGCATTAACAAGCACTTTAACTAAATATACAGAAAATTCTCTTGTGTATTTATGCCATGCAGTAAAAGTACTTATCACACCAGTTTGCAAATACCGTGYTTACCTTAGACGTCTCTTTCATCTCAATTTAAGGTTTTCTGGGCTTTGAACACTTAGATTTCAGGTACGAATCTCCATTACACCAGARGTGCCCTGATTTGTCAAACCCTATAGGTTTTCAGCTTTGGTTATAATACCARCAATTCCTAAATCCTATTCAGTTCCCTCTAAAAACTGTATTCTGAGCGCATTCAGTGATCCTGCATCCAAATGGTTAATTTGCACTATGTTCTGTTAAAGAAAAGGAAAACTGTCACCCTGTCATTTTAGAGTCTGACACTAAGCTTGTCAAAAGAGACAGCTGTTAAACTGAATTACTGTTGACATGCAGAGAAACGGCCCTTGCCAGATGTAAAGGACATCTGCGGCAATGAAGTGGTACAGGGTGGCTTTTAAAATGTGGTCATACTGGTATTTGAATAGAGCGTCTATGGCATTAAAACGTGGCCTTGACTCAGGCAGTTTAAGGCAGCGAACCAGAGCCAATGAGAATCACAAAGAAGTGCTGATCTGTTGCTATATCCATAACTTATGCATGAATATGAAAACAGTGCGGTGTCAAAGCTATTAAGCTCTTATCTTGTATCCAGGAGGATGTGGGTTTAAAACACAGTGGGAARTATTTTGTGTTTCTAGGTCCTTGAATGTGTGGATAGGTGAGGTGTAAATTCAGAAGGTGGATTATGCAGGGAATGAATAGAAGTAAGTCTTCTTGTCTTCAGCTAACAACTGTTCAGACAAGAATTGCAAAGGGCATTAAGCTTATGAAGTGAGTGCGGGATGTGCCTAGCCAACGTTTCCGATAAGGCTGCTTGCGCGGCGAGCGGGCGCGTGGGTGGTGGGGAGGCTGTCTTTTGGAGAGGAAAGCAAATAAAAATGGAAATAGCTACATGGAGAAGCCTGTAAAATTTTGTCCGTATATCTTAACGTGATTTGCATAAAAAAGTCGGGCTACCAAATTCATTTTGTAAAAAAATGTAGATATTATGAATATTTTATAATTCAGTGATTGAACTGACAGTAGGGAATTCTGCACATTATGTAAGTGTGTGTGTCTTTGATTTGCATGTTTTTAGGGTAGAAATAAAGCTGTTTTGGAAAAAAAATGTATCAGTTAAGCAATTTTGCTAAATGTATGAAAAATGAAATGTTATGAGATGAAGCATGTATTCATTATGAAATGAAATTGATGTTTGAAGCTAAAAAAAATTGAGGCCAAACATCATTTTGAATATGTTAGCAGATCATATCTTGATGATTTATTTGTATGTTTAGTGGTGGCAGAAACCAAAGAGTTTGCCATCTGTAGGGAAAGGGGCAAATGATGATATTTCTAAATCATTTAGACTAAGATGCTCTTTTCTGCAGGAAAACAGCAACAACAATTTGTTCCAAGCAGCAAAAACGCTACAAGTGGCAGGTGTGAGAGGTGACTTTTTTTCCCTCTCGTTGTAGGAAGCAGGTTCTCCTTCTGAAGCACCTTGGTTTCAAAGGCGCAGGGGCATCCTCTACCCTAAAAACCTGACGTTAGCCGAGGCAGGCTGGTTCTCCTAGGCKTCCGCTGAGGGCAGCGGAGAGGGGCCGCTGTCGGCCCGTGCCGCCCCGGCGGGAGCCAGCGGACCTGTCGTCTGACCTGCCCCGCCGGCCTCCAGGTTGTGCAAGAGATTGATGGCAGCCGGGAGGTAGTGACGGGACCCCGCGCGCGCTCGGGGCGCTGCTATCCATCGCCGTCGCCGGCACGAACCRCACGGCCCTCGCACGTGTTGTCGGTGGTGTTCTCACCAGTCCAGGTGGCCGTGGCTAGCTGGACCGCGGCGGGAGGCAGCTTTACAAGTACGAATATCGGAGCTCTGACGCGGGCCATCCTGCAACTGCATTCATCGGCAGCTGCCGCGGGTCGTCCGTGTGTTAGAGCTATTAAGCAGTTAGTGTCAGCGTTTAACTAACGTGGCACTGCACAGCAAGCCGGCAGCGAGTGGCCGTTGCTTTGCGCTGCGGTCTCTGGGAGTCCCTGACCCCAGGCTCTGCTCACAACCTTCGGGGAGGAGCGGTCAATATGGCTGTGCTGCCTGGAGTCTGGGCRAGCGGCTACGTCTTGGGGTCCGGGACGTTCAGATGGTGGTTCCTCGAGCGTAGCTTGTGTGTGAGGACAGCGTAGCTGCTTGAGCGCAATCCAAAGGCAAACCAATGACAATTAACTCCTGGCTAATTCTGTCCAGCACATGCTGCAAACTGTGTCCRTGCGGAAAACCTTGGTGGTGGTATYGCTGCGTTGATGGAGACGTTATCAAATGGCTCATTCCTCATCCACTGGGCTTTGAGAAGATCCYTGTGACAACTATGGGAAAGTAAGTGTAA
Source organism: Rhea americana (assembly GCF_003343005.1). Taxonomy (NCBI): domain Eukaryota; kingdom Metazoa; phylum Chordata; class Aves; order Rheiformes; family Rheidae; genus Rhea; species Rhea americana. The sequence continues at coordinate 2,553,446 of NW_028185317.1, read as the reverse complement.
ATAAAAATGTTAAGCTAAGAAAGTTTTGAACGTATTTTAGCTTCTGGAGGACACGGCGGATGGCTGCCTCCCAGGAGTGCCASCTCCTCGTAGAGCCCCTGCGCGTGGTCCGGGGATGCCTGGGAGCCGCAGGATGCCGTGYGCGAGCCTCCAGCCTGGGAGGAGGGGGACAGGCGGCCCTAGCAGGGAGTTCCTCTGCGGTGATTTTTTGCTGTGCCGCTTGGCTTCTGTGCGTGCCGTGCTCTGCGCTGAGCCGGCGGCATCGCTCCTCGTGGGCGCGGCGAAGGCAGCACCGTCTAAACGCCATTTCTGCAGCTACACAGGGATGRATTTTGGGGTAGTCATTTTCCTCCGTCCTATTTTATGAGTTATTTGAACAAAATCTTAACTACCTCTTCCTCAGAATGTTATTTTATGCTGTAATAAGAAAGTGCTGAATATGCACTCTCAGTGGACTGGACTGAGCTCGGTGTCGGGGGGGCTATTCCAGTGCGGGCTTGTCTCTTTACGCAAGTTTAACTATGTTGTAATTCCTCACATTTTACAAACAAGAACAGGATGGAATATTTAAATGAACAGGTACAATTGTATTACTACATGACAAATTTTTCTGTGATAGGTCATGTAATATCATCATTAATTTATTAGAGCTTACCATGAAAAATCTGTATCTCCTCAGCTCATTCATACAGCTTCAGGTTTTGATTGATACCAAAATAAAATAACTGGCCTATAAATTATAATGCATTATTTAAATGATGTATAAATGCATGATTTGTAAGTCATTGGAAGGATCAACAGTGCAACATAAACAATTTAAAAAAAAATTAAAATATTTTACCAATGTAATAATAAGATATTATGCAGCTCTTTTTGTGAATATTTTCATCACACACTCGTATTAGTTGCAATAATCAAACAAACAAAGGAAAAAAAAAACTGTATGACATCAGCCATTTGAACTTCATCATATTATCAGTCCCAGGTCAAAAATTAAAATTAATGCATTCGTCACAGAAATCTGCCTTGAAACAAGCAAATTCCTGTCCTTGAAGTCATCCTAAAATTCTTATTTGTAGGTGTGTTCCTACTTACCTGTTGATGTTGCAAAGAGATCTTTCTTTTTCTTTTTATTCAAATCAAGAAATGAAACTTTCTGAGTCTCGTGCGTCTCCACTGGACGATGATCACTGCGAGCTCTATACCGATGCAGCGGGCAGGGCTGCATTACTCCGGCTGAAGCTCTACCCGCCAGCGTTAGCCTCCCGTAGAAGTGTCRCAGACAATGCTGGAGCTAGGTCGTTGACAAACAGAAAATAATGCACARTGCCTTATTAGCATCCATCCATTTCTTTGGGAAACCAGTGATCTCCCGGGAGTGAAATGACTCCATGTTATTTTTTAAAAGCCATATTTCAAATTGCTGTTTCTAATTCAGCTTTCACATAGCCTGACAACTGTCCATTACTTTAAGAAGAATCTCACAATGATGGAAGTTATCCTATCCAAGGTCATCGTGGCTCGGTTTCCTTAGTCAAGCTATCTTGTGTTGTTAGCACTTAGTGAGTACCGTCAGTGTGCCTGGGGTTTGACTGCACAAGTCACAGAGTGGAAGATGCGCTCTTGCCCTTAGAGGTTTGCAGTGTAAAATGAATTAATAGCACCTTTCAGGCTAGATCTGAATGACTAATTTATTTTTTGAATTTAGCATCCTCCTCTGCTTGGAGGTATTGTGATTTCTATGAATGTTTTGCTGTGTAACGGCATTCTTTCTTTTTTTTTYCYTTTKTTTYYCCTATTTCTCTATGATATGAATGGGAGAAGTATATATTTTCAAACTGAGGTGGTCGTTACCATTCCTTGATTGGATGTTTATGGCATATTTCTAGCAAAAATCTAAAATTCTGTTTTCAAGGATGTCAACACCAAAGGGCACATCTCTCAGAGATTAAATGAGAGTATTGCAGATAAACAGCCTTAGGAGATGTTATATCCTTATTACATAAGGATCAGCATGATGGAAACTCTTCCCAGTGTTGAAAACCATTAAAGGAACTAAGATATACCTGTGTGCTGTAGCTACCTGTATGGTCAAAATATGAGGTAACATTTACTCTGGATTTATACAATTCAGTCGCTGCAGGGAGGCTGGGCTCTTCCTAAGCCATGATTCCACCACCTCCTGAATATTTTTAGTGGTGCAAAGTCTTCTGCGATCTAAGATAATTTGCAAGGTGACTAATCTTAGTGTAAGCTCACGAGGAATTTYGTTTCTTTAAAGTAGCTCTTAAAAGCCAGCTGCAAATTTACTCGTTGCTGACTGAACTGGTAAACCAAGTTCATAAATATACTGGTGTAGAACCAGAAATGTGCCGAGGAGGAAGCTGGCTCCTTTTTCATCTCTGTTTGCTTTGAGTGTATTCTGTGTTTTGATGTCTCTTGCATTAGAATTTAATCTTTTTGTAAGTGCTGTAAATAGCTAAGTAATATCTTTAGATATACCCCATGCCCATAAAAGCATTTTAACGTTAATTTGGTGGGTACAACCAGCTTTTCCAAATATCAGCCTTTTCCCCGTTCAACCATAAACATAGGTTTTCTACTCTTCCTGCTTTGTGGTCGTACTAGAAATACCATTCATGACACTGAACTGACTGAGCATGCTTGGAATCAGAGTTTTCTGTAAATTAAATGGAAAACCCATTTACTGTGTATTTTCTCATATAATTAGCCATCATCATCTAATAGGTAACTTCCTTTCTGACAAAGGAATAGAGTCTTGATTATTTTTGCTTTTTTGATTTGGATTTTTCATGTTTTAGAAAAGCTGTAGGCATAAGTAAAGATCAGGAAAAAGAAGTGCAGGTATTAGTAGTGCTCACTGGAATAGCTGATTTACAGAAATGAGAGTCCCCTGGGGCTGCCTTTCAGCCAGATGACCAACACACTTAGCATTTTGTTTATTTATCTGGCTGCCTAGCACTTCTTACTGTTTCTTTTATATAAATTAATTTGCCCTATAAAGCACCCCTTGCAGTAATCAATGACTCATTGCATTAAAAATATGCAGAAAAGATTAACTGAATAAAAAGCATGCAGGAGGTATTTTCAACTTTTTATTTCTAGCAACCCAGATATTTAGTTCTTGCATTATGCTGAGTTCTTATAAGTTACAGGAARGATTTTTACTTTGAACCACAGGGAGTTCAGATGGTTTAGAATGTAGTGATATTCGCTAGACATACCAAATCCAGTTCATTTATCATCAGTATCCACAGGAAATAATAATCTGTTTATACATCGCATTTCTCTGAGCTCTACAAGATTCTTGTTATGAATTCTTTCCAGCTGCTTTTCTCATTCCCATGGAAGAATTGCATGTGAAGGGTTGCTGCTTACCCATCAGTTACTCTAACAATTATTGACTGATAACCACTGGTAATTCCAACTCTGTGACAGTCTTTGATAAGGATTTTGTGTAGTTATTATGCTCTAAAATATCACTTCATCTGTAAGGGTCTTGAACTTTAGGTTGGGTTGCTGACACAGCCACCTTTCCCGGATCCGTGAATAGAAAGAGGTTAATAATATGGAACACTGAGATTCTACATTTATAGAAATGCAGTGTAAAACAGAAAGTCACTTCAAAACTCTTGCTTTCTGTCATGCTGGRGTGATTTTATCCTGTTGCCTTTTTGTGAGTGTTGTCTGCCAATGAATTGCAGCTCAGGAGACAAGAACCGAGGAAAGAAACATCAGACACCTCAAGGTTTATTTTATTTTGCCCAGTGATTTCTGGTGAAAGTAAATTAAGTAAAGCCATAAATTAAAGCAGTTGGAACAAGGTAGAAGGCGGCTATCACCCAACTCAGTTCCTTCACATTCTCTGCACTACTGGTTTTGGAGTCCACTGGCTTCCAGTCCCCCCGCTCCCAACTCGCTGTTCACCTCTCTTCATTTCCTTTTATCTGCTGCAGATTTATGTTTTCTTTCAGATCAGCATGTAACGGTCAGACTCGCCCCATGTAGCAAGGGAGATGAGCTGCTGCCATTCTAATTTAACAAGTGATCAAATAAAAGTCGTCAAGATTTCCCGTTCTGGGAAGTTTCACAACAGGAGCTGAAATCCTCCAGGAGCTGCAGACAGTCCCGTGCCTTCTTGATTGTGAAACTATTACTGTTGTACACTTAGATGAGAGTGAGTAACAAAACCCTCTGAAGAACATGTCAGCGGTAATTACTTTGCTTTTAAAGTAATACAGGAAACAAGTTAAAAATAAGCAAAGAGAGGAAATGAATTTTCTATTCAGTTTTAAGGCAGCAAGAATTTCGGTAAACTTACCACGTGTTCAACAATTAATATGTCCAAAGAGCTGTAAAGTGTGACACTATAGAGGATGAATTCTTTACGTTGTAGGTGACCAGCAGGAATCTGAGTAAATGCATGATACTACTACTTCTCTTGGTTGTCAGCTAATAAATTGCATTAAAAGTGGTGGAGATGCGTTTGAAGATCTTTGTAATACTGTATGTCCAGGTAAGCAGTTGCAATTGCTGTAGAGATGTTATACTGCACTATAGGGCAGGGGAGGCAGTACTGTAAGTGTACGCTCAAAAAAAAAATTGATCTGAAAGAGATCGAACCTGACCTGTAAATGCATGTCTTATCCCCTAACTGTGGGTTTTTAGGGAAAAAACAAATGACTTGCTATTAGTGTTGTATGGGATATATTTGTTCTCTGAATCAAAAGCTGAATATTTCCTTGCTGCTGTGGAATTTTATTGAAGTGAAATTATAGAAAGCCTTTACCGTAATGTTTTGACCCMGTCTTTCAGTACTTCAGGGGATTGATATAAGTTACATAGTTGGCTTTTTCTCTAGTTTTTCCTTCATCAGCCTTTGCAAATCAATGAGACTGATGGATTATAGCACCATGGAAATCAGGCCCTAAATTTTGGTGCCTACAAAACACAGACAAGGTTGAATTGTGGATATTTTGCCCTCAAACTACACTATATTCTTTGAAGACAATAGCAAAAAAATCGTGTAAAATTCTCTCTTTGTGCAGAGATACTTTAATATCAGGGGAGACTTGCTTCCAGCTAAGAAAGCATTTGTTATGGAACCAGAAATGTTTGATATAATATTGTATCAGGTAAACTTTGTTAATGCACARTGGCACATCATTGCGGATAATTTAAGAACGCACAGGATTTTCAATAGCAAAAGRTCCTCAGTGAGTGGTAGGCTCAGTGGGAAAACGCTGTACCCAAATTTGCAGTAAGAGGAAAGGGCTTTGGGCAGGAGCAGTCACATAGTCCATAATGAGTTTTGGGAGCCCCAAACCACTATTCAAGGATGTTAAAGAAGCAAAAGTGAACAAATGAGGATATTTTGGGCCATAAATGTTAATTCCAAAGGATATTTTTAATGTTAAATATAATTTATGTTCCAAGGCATGATCTCATTTAGCASCCCTGAAGTCAGTGGGAACAAATGACGTTGTTTGACAAAGGGGAAGATAATCAGGTCTAGTGAAGGAATCAGATCCCAAATGCTGTATAGACCACATGTGTTTTCTAAAATATATAGTTTTACATTGCAGTTGTTAGGAGAAGCGATCACCAGAGATTTCAGAAAGGATTGAGAAAGACCCAGGCAAAAAGAGAATGATCAAAGCTGATGGATAAACTAGTTTTGTGTGATGAGACGAAGAATATCAGATTGTAGAGAAAAACTGATTCTTAAGATAAATAGCTGTTGCATCCAAAGTCCACCAGCCCTGGATGACTTCAGAAGTAATTAGAAAGTTGAACCTGGGAATAGCCACCAGTGAGAGAACAGCAAAGCCACCCTGGAAAGGCAGCAGAGGAATTTGACAACAAACTCTAGAAAGCAAATTTGGTGACACAAAGGGTGGAGGATGCTTGGACACCTGTTGTGGCAGCTGTGACTAAGCATGCAATGACCAGATCAGAGTGAATAATGAGAGAATCTGCTCATTTAAGAGTGTATATACAAACTCAGCAGGGACATGGAACTGTTTTGCTTTGTTTTACTGATAATGTGTTATTGGAGTCATGTCTCTGACTGTGTCCTAGAGTGGGTTCAAAACAATTACTTATATAACACAGGATATATTTAAGTCAGGGAGGAATGGGAAGGATGAAATGCATGTATCTCAATTTCTGGTTAAGAAGCAAAATGAAATTATGTTTTTCTGAATAGATTTATTGATTTCCATTTATGTAGCACAGAGATATCCATCTCAAAGTCTGGATGTCCCTTGCAAAATTTGAACTACAGAGTAATCAATGAGCCAGATTAAACCACATATACATCCTGCCAGCTGCTGTTTCATAGCCAAACTTGAACTTTATTATTCTAAAAAATAAACTCACTGAAAATAATCTTAGTCAGTCCCATCTCCAAATATATGAGCCATTGAATGGCTTCAGCCCAGGAGCATCTCTTGGTTAAACATGGTCCTGTTGCCCACTCTAGTTGTGCCAGACCCTCGGAAAGCCTTGGATCCTCCAAGCTCAACTCTCACAGGGTTTCCTCTATCTGGATGTCCCAGCTTTGCCCCTCTTCCATGGCAGAGTGGTGCCTCTGTCTCAGGTCTRATTCCCCTAGTCAGCTGCCTGGGTCTGCGCCTTGGCACAGCATGGCAGCGAGCAGGCAGAGAAGCCACGTCTTTCTGAACTGACGTCAATACCGACCTCCGGATTTCCTTGGGAGGCTCATTGGGGACTGGCAGGGAGGGCCCTGCTCTCCCTGCAGTGCGCTGCGCTGTGAACAGGCGTGCKCTCGGTTAGCTGCAGCGTTGAAGAGCCTGATTTTGAAGCGGCAACCGCACGGCTCTAGCAAAATCCAGTCTGTGTGCGAAACCAAATTCCACTTGCTGCTCACTTCTAGAGCGGAGTAATAGGCRGGAAAACACCAAGGGAAAATAAAGGGAAAAGAAAACCAGCAGAGTAGTTCTCTGGGCACCAAGAAATAGCCTGGGTCTAATGCAACTGTTGGCGTTGCGTACGTGATTCACAGATAATGGCATTCTATGCAAGAATGATCACGGTTACTTTATTTTAAAATGAAAGCCATACTGAGGAACTTCAAATGTGAGGACAGGATTTGTGGAGTGTAAATACCTGATGGGTGCAGCCAACCATCACAAAATGCATTTAGCGGGAGCTGGAGCTCAGTCTTGATGCGAGCACATTGAGCTTACAGATCATCTTGTGCAAGGAATAAATTACAGTAGAGTTTGTCAACTAATTTGGTGGAGGTATGAATTCTTTATCTATTAATCAATGTAGGGAAGCATTGAGGCACCTATAAACCATTCATCTCACTTTAGTTTCTTGTTTATGTTTAATTAGAGCTGATCTGATTTGATTGGAAAAAACTGAGGTACTTCTGAATATAGAGGTGTCAAACAGAGTATTGTTGATAGCATTTACTGGGGCAATGGGTTAATTAGTTCGGATTTTTTTCCAAATGAACAACCATAAAGAATTTGAGGGTTTTGAAATCTAGGAGTGACTGTCCAGCTTCTCTTAAATTTCTCAAAGCTGCTTGATCTAGGTGTGTTGCAGAGAAAGGAGTAGGCCAAACGCTTGTTTTTCGGGGCAGCTTGGGTATTGTCCAAAATTCAGAGCTGTGTGGAGCTCTCGAGCCCCTGCAGCGCCAGGGGAGTTCATTGCCTTGTGCGTGTTTGACTGTGCACCATGGGCAGTTTTGCTCATGTTTTTCTTTACCTGCCCCAGTACAAGTGGACAAAACTTTGCTCTTAGTTTGTGTCTGAAACTGGAGAGGTGGTTGGTGGCTCTTTTATACAGGGCAAGACCCTTCAGGCACAAGGAACTGAAAAGGATGCTCACGGTGCCAGCACCTCCGCAATGTGCGCGAAGTTTCTAACAGTGTGAACTAGCTCATTTCTCCCTTGTGTCTGCACCRCTTTACCCTTCTTTCATCCATTTCTCCGTTACTTTGTTGTTATATACATGTGCGAGAAGGGTGCTTAAACTAATAGGGAAATATAAATTCTTCCCCTTTATCCTTATCCCTACTGTTTTTCTACTGCTGTCAGTGTTAAAAAAAAAATCTCATGAACTGCAGCAGGAACAGAGTCAGGTCAGTATTATTTGTTTTTAAATCCCCGACTAAATTGGTTAGCTTTTCTTCCCATAATTTCTGCAGGGCTTATAAGAACACTGTAACACCTGTACATAGTTATGGTACATCATATACTGCAACTGCAGCCTGTAATGCACCTTGTTGCAATTGCAACTCTAAAAAGCCCCCAGAGGTCACTTGCATGTATTTCAGTTCTGTTTGGCTTTAAATCAGTGACATTTACTTCTTATTTTTTATATGAGAATTCTTAAAAATGCTTTTTAAAATCAAAAATGTCACTGCTAAGCTTTTGTTTCCTACCTCAGACTTGAAAACTGCACATTCACAGAAAACCGTACACTTAACTATGATATATATATTAATGCAGGCTTATTACAGATAAATATTGTTCTCTGACTAGTGCCTAGAAATTTTAATTAATTTCAGTTACACCCTATTTTTGTCCACATATGCAGATTTCAAATCTGTGCATTCGTCGATTTTGACACAGTGTGATGATATATCCTAGCTTTCAGATGTCTGGCTCTTAGAGTTGTGAAATAATAAAACAAACAAAAACAACAGCTCCGGTGTTGTCAATCTAGTTCTCAGAGCACAGGTGCCCTGGCATTAGAAAAGTGTCATCCCATGCAATACCTCTTGGCAGTGTCTGGAAAAAGCTTGGGGATCTTCTAGATGCAAAAGTAAAACTAGCTTCTCCTCACAAATAAAAAAATCTTGGTTATGGCAGTGCCGAAGCCCATGGGTAAGGCTGTATGGTGAAACGTGTGTTGCCTCTGCCTGCCTGTCCCTGATCTGTGCATGAGTAAGTGATTTCTGGTGTCTTGGAAAATCAGTCCGATACGCTTCTGGAGCACGTTGCCTTGGACAGTGATGGATTAGTGGGTGAAGGTCCAGGTTTGTGCACTGAGGTTGCTGGCATGAGCTGGGTTGATTGTTACAGTTTTTGGGTTTCATCATTAGCAAATTAAATGGTATTGTTAATAATAGATGTAAATATTTTATTGAATGCTGATCCTGCAGGAATTGAGAAAATGGGAGGTTTTAGGTCTGCACTGGCACACCAGTAGCGACAGCCCTGCCTGGATGTGGCCGTGCTACCGCATACCTAAGTGCTGCTCCTCGAAGCCTGGCTCCTGGCCGGGCTTTCCTGCGAGTGAGCCAAGCTGGGGAAGGGGATGAGGTTGGAGACTGCTCTCCTTCCCGCGCCGTCTGGCCGGAGTCGGAGGCAGCATGGAGCGTGCCCCGAACAACGCCAGGACGTCAGCCCTTCCGAGGAGACAGMGTCTCGTGGCCTTGGTGGGATAGAGCTCCACGACAGCCCACAGCTCTGTAAGCCTGCAGCTCCCTGAAGTCCCACCTGCCCTTCAGAAACACAAGATCATAACAGAAGTCCCATAACGGTGATTTACAGACATGCAAAACCCACTGAATTCGTTCTACACAATACTGGCTAGGACTGAGAAAGAAGACAGCAAATTATTTTGGTACAGATCAGATTTTCTTTCAGCTAATGATTTGCTTTTAACGTCACACATGGTATCATGGGAAGTTGCATCATCTGGGCATTTTTAATGAATTCCTATTGCTTGCATATTAGTATGAATATTTTCACTGCAGCAAACACCATAAACAGTTTCCACACTAGGGTATGTTATAGTGCTGCCARAATTGGTTCTTCTGATGGTTCATTTCTTTTATGCTGAGAATTCAGGACTGATTCAGCTTGGTTTTATGCATCATTAGAGATTTACAATTACTTTGCGATAGTTTTTTTCTGGAAGCCTATCTCTCATGGTTAATGCTATGGGAGCCCTGTTGTGTAGAGGCTGGTATTAGCCACCTCATAGCAATAAAGTGTTTGAAAAGGATTTAGAATTATGAGTGGCTAAATTCTCCATGCAGTGACTGTAATACTGTTATCCCTTGCTCAGCTTGGGCTGCAATATTTTTTTTCTTCTRTGCAAATTAGAAAAAAATGCTGTTTTTTCAAGAGGTTTTGAATCATTTGCTTGGCATTTTTTGTTGAACTACTGTAGTCAGAGATGAGAAATCATGAGAAATTCCATTTGGATTTCGTGACGTGTAAAATACGTTGATATCGCATTAGTATATAATGAAAAGAAGCGCTCCCCCCCTTTTTTTAAACCCACCTTTTAAAAACGTAAACATTAGTTGGGTTGGGAYAGTTTATTTTTGGTTTTTAGATTTTACATATGTTACTAAATTCAGTTAATTTCACAAGATTTGTCTTTGTAAAATAGGCTGTGGATCTGTCTGTTATGCAATACATATAATTCGTATTTTAGATAAATGCAGTATTGTACTGAAACAAACACGATATGCAGAGAATAATATGGACCCGATCTAAAGTCCATTAAAATCAATGAAGAGATTTCAAATTAACTTTTATAGCCTTTAGATCAGGCTCTAAATGAGCAAATTACAGTTGTGGAGTTTCCCATTTACATACCTGTGTGATGCTTTTAATACATTTTATGGAATTGAAATTACTTGGTACTCTTTTTCATGCTTTTTTAGGATAAGAATTTGCCAAGGGCATCAACAGCAGTTTTCCCAGGCTTCAGAACGCGGATTATATAGTCAATCCACAGATGACTTAAATCTTTGAAAAAACGGCCATGGTTATCAGAGGAGCTTTGACAACAGCAAGGACAGGAGCGCTATCTGGCATATTCCATCAGAGATTCTCGTTCAGCCTAATTAACATACTGAGGACATCAGTGCAGGCCATCAGTCCCGGAGGAATTGTGTAAAACTTTTAAGGGGGATATGCACGAGATCTTGCCTCGTATTAGTTTAAATAGATCAAATCATGAAAAAGCGGTTTGTCTTGTATGAGGTTAGAAGAAAGACTATTGCACAGTAGCGTTAGGGAAGAGATTCAAAGGTTGTGCAGAATTGTCAAATCCATTGTTGTAACCTRGTAATCTTTCTTCTTCTACAGAGTTTCCTGAATCCCACTGAGAACGAACAGAGCTGATCTCTGAGCCTGTGATATCTGCTGCCTCTGTAAGTGTGAAAAAGAGATGCCTCTACCTGCTCTCAGTGTCCTATAATTAAAAACCCTTTTGGAGCAACACTAAAAATAAGCCATCACAATATCTGATTAAACCTCTTAGGAACCTGTCACTAATCACCTTCTCTCATCTTGATGGAATATATTTATGCATTATAAATATACTTATTATGTGCATCCTCCATAAATCACATTTAGCACTTGTGTATGACGTATAGCCATATTCTGGAGAATATACACAAATACAGATGCCAGACTCCCACAGAGTTCATCACTGGAAGGTTTGAAGGATCTGATCCTTAATATTTAATGAGAAAGGTGCTATTTCCTTCCTCAGCTTTTATCTTTGGTTTGGCATAGTCATTAAATTTGTTGTTTCCTTGCAAGATTATATAATTTATGACCTAATTTTAGACTTCTGTGTAACTGTACTAAAATACTCGTGGAATATCTAGATTTTCTATGGAAGGTTTCAGGATGAGACAACAGATAGAACGTGACCATTTAACTATGAATTATCCATCAGTAAGTAGTTACAAGCATTAAAGGAAAACAGCGCCACAATATTCAGATAGGATTATGGGATTATATTGTGGGTTTTTTTCCCAGTAAAAATACGATTTTACAGCATTTCCAAAGCCCGTCCTATGCACTGGTTGGCAGGAATCCCCAGGTAATACAGTAATCGCCCGAGAACTGCCATCACTTAAAATATTTTTGTGTAGCATCTTCTGACTTTCAGATTGCTCTGGGACAAATTCACGCAGCCTTAAAAGCAGGGCCAGTTGTATGAAGCCGGGGAAGCAGGTGAAGAATGAGAGTCAGTGCTCTAAAGCGACTRTCAGACTCTTCACCCTCTAAAGATCCAATTTCTAATGATTAGAGGGGGAGAGACAGGAGCTGTTTAGATACCCCTGGCTTCTGCACAGCAGAGGGGGAAGGTCTCTCAGGCCAGTCCCCGTGCTCTAGGCATAATTATTTACAAACAAGCAACTCCCAGTTCATGCCCTAGCTTTTGGGTTTATTCAAGGCTTTGGGCTAAAAACCAGGAAAGCGTTGGCTTTGCAGTGCCAGCCTGGCGGCAGCGATCTTTTGCTGTGCAAGGAATTGCCAGGTAAGTCCCAAATGAATTCTGCTAAAGCTGCCGCCACGTTGTTTTGTGTCCTCCTGTGCGTCCAGAGTAATTCAGCGGTGTCATAAATAGTGCTGTGAGTTTCAGTTATTTTGTCAGTTTAAACCATATTGTTTTGACCGTCAAATTTAGTACGTTATCTGCTGCATTAACACGCGCTGAGAGCACTTTATTTTGGTGTTTAAGAGGGAAGTGGCTCGCAGCTGAGTGCTGCGTTAGATGCTTGTTTGGTGCCCGTGGTACAGAGTTAGGAGGCTTTGCARAGGTGCATCTCGCTTTCTACCTTACTTGCCAGCATCTAACCTTGACGGCAGTGTTGGGATGCTGCCTAGCTAGACCGACGCCCAGGTTCGCATGGCACTGGCTGGGGACCGATCGCGTGTAGCTCTGCGTACCGCTCTACCACCGTGACTTAGTGCATGGTGCAGGATGAGGTAGGTGCATCCTGATGTGGGTAAAAGAAAAATAATCCTTATGAAAAGGTGACGTTATTTCTGAAATAAGAAAGATTGGAGCACATATCTGTCTGGCTTTAATGGAGCAGTTCCAGGAAAGCAGCAGCTAACAAGATGTTTTCAGTATCACATAATTCAAGGCTAAAATCACAATTCCAATTACAATTTCAGCCATTTCTGGCCTTGGGAAACCTATGCTAATATTTATTATTATATGATTGACCTATGATTTCTTCATCATTTACATTAGCAACGATGATATTCATAGTAACATCCTTTAAATCATATAAGCAGATGTCAACAGTGCATGATGAAGTCACATCCTGCAGATCTTTTATTTACTTAGTCCATTTTTTTCCTGATAAAATAACATTGTGCGATGCATAAACTCACCTCCACAGGGCCTCTAGGGGCATATATAATCACAGAATGCATTTTCTATAATCTTACAAAATGAGTCAATTCTATCTGAGGTACAAACAGTTATATAAAGTCAGTATTTCACTTCCATCACTGCCTGACATCATCTTCTACAAAGTGCAAGAAAATATTTACTTAGCTCTGTGACATGAATTGTCACGAAGCCTTTAGAACAAAGAATAGAGGAAAGCGAGGAATTAATACCGCTTTTCTAGGTACAGATTTAGATTTTTAAATTTGTCAGATGCCTTCTTATAACACACGAGCTCGCTGGAGATACCTCTGATCTCTTTTCTTCAGCGAACTGCCTATGCGCAAAGAAATCAGGGAATTGCCCAGAAGTACCCCAAGCTAGAGGCTCATCCTTTCTTCTTCATCACTGAAATATTTCCTTTGCAAAAGCGAGCATTACTGTGTTTGAATTAGGAGAGCGTGTTCATCTGGGGGAAGCTCTCCGGGACGGGTCGCTCGTGGGGCTTTCCGGGGGCAGCGGCGCGGAGTGAGCGGCTGTGCCGACGGGGGCTGGCTCGGTCCAGGCGCGGGAGCGGAGGGCTGCGCGTCCTGGCTCCGTCGTGTGACGCTGGGCTGCTCGAAGGCTGTGGGCCCTTTCTCCTCCTTTTCTCGTACAGCCGTGCCTGCTTAGGTTTGCTGGCAGTATTTGACAATAATCTTCCTCCCAACAGCGTGTTGTATCATGTAGGTGTTAGCAGTTGTCAGCAGTATAGTTCTTACTAGGTCTAAAAGCACTTTTTGTTCTTCTTCCCTCCCCAGCAACGCAGAAGAGGGTATTGTTGGGCCTTTCTTGCTCAAGACTGGCATTTTCGCAGCTCAGCACCAATGCAGTCTGACAGCAGCATACAGACACACAGCCGTGGAGGACAGATGGTCCTTGRCTGTACAGGTGAGGTGCCAAAATGAGCTTGAGGCTTGTCATTAACTTCAGCTGATGTAATTGGATTTATCTTTGAAGGGATGGGAAAGATTTTTTCACAGTTCAGATTGCTCTGGTGGCTCGTCGGAAAGTTGGAGTTCTCCGTTTGTGTCCCGTACCGGATTCTCGTGCGGTTCCKCCCCTTGTTCGTCGCCAGAGAGCGCAGCCCCGTGTCCTTCAGCATCGCCCGTGGAAATCCGCCTCCTSTGCAGCGTGGAGAGTAGTGGGACCCCTCAGTGCCATCCGGAGGGGGCTGCCTTTGGTTGCCTTTCTCTTCCATCCATTGCTGTGCTGYTTAAGTTAAATTCATCTGTACTTACATAGTCTTACATAATTTGTCTAACTCAGTAGGTCCCAGGCTTAGGAGGTATCAGGTAATTTTTGGAACAGCAGAGGACAAATTCCTGRAGTTAGGAGGCATAACAAAACCCATGAGGCAGACAGAATCTTTTCTGTTTTCTGGGCATGAAGCCCTGAAAACACAACCTCATTTGTAGATGGAAGGAAAGGTAAAAAGGTCAGAGTAGCCCTATATCATCTTTCTGAAGATTGGTGTTGTATAATAATTATTAACAGCTTCTGTAATGATGCACGTTACAAACACAGAATCAAATACCTGCAGTGAACCTCCTCAGGCAAAATTCTCCTTGACTTCAATCGTAGTTTTTCCTGAGAAGGGACTGCAGGAATGCACTCGGAGCATTGAGCATATTCCTGAAGTAAGAGGCACTTACGATCTACTGGTAAGAAACTTGTTAGCAATGTAAAATTGAATCTTAAACAAGAAAACTATTCTTCCTGGAAGAAATGTTCTTTTTTGCAAAATTAGTTTTGCTGACAAAAGTATTTGGACTAACTTCTTGTGACTCTGAATGTTACTTATTACCCTTTAYTTTACCAAAGCAGCAGATGCTATGTACTTTGAATTTTGTAAACAATTGTTTCCAAAGTGATTTTGTTTTCTATAAAATCATTGATGAAAAGCTGGCTCCTAATTCTTTCTCTTCCAAAGCTTTTACAGCTCAGGTTTTTCCCCACTCATGATATTTTTTTATTTTCCCACTTTGGGTTTTAATATTTTTTAGATAGATATTATAGAAGTCTGTTTTAAGGAAAAATCTCGAGCTTTTACTCAGATTTGGAAAAGCTTTGATAAACTGAAGAGAGAGAGAAAAAACAAACTTTATTTCAAACTGCCACGCGTCCTGGCATTGCGGCTTGGAGATGAGCGTCAGCGAGCGCAGTAAGTTAACCGGACTCTGTCAGCCTGCCAGCGTCTGCTGAAGCTTCTGCCTGGATGTATACCCAAGAGGAAGAGGAGGAGACGGGAGACTGAGAGCGCCTGACCGGTATGCAGAGCTGGAGGCTTTGCCATCAATCTTGCTTTTTTCTCCTGGTCCGGACACGTGGCTGGTGCAAGCAGCCGGCCGAGGAGTTGGCCCTTGTCTTATTATTGGTTCTCGCGGCTCTGCCGTCTCGAGCTGATCTGCCAGGGCTCGTTACTCCGCTCCGTGCTAAGGAGCTCTGCTGCCCAGAGGTGCAACAAGAGGAGTCTAGTTTTCTACCAAATTTCATTTTTGTTTATTGCAGTGGTTACAAAAATAAAATAAAACAAATACTAACCCGCAAACAGGACAGAAAGCTCTCCCGGTGGGTGCATTAGTAAGGCAATGTTGGATAAATCCACATTTATTATTTGCATAAAAACCAGGCAAGATTGCCAAATGTGGAAAAACTGAAATGCGGTAAAAGTGAGACAATGATGCCCTGACTTGCCGTGTTATCCTGGAAAGCTGGCCACGACTGTTTATACTTATCCTTGTCCATCCATCTATGTATGCATTTATAAGACACAAATAAGGAGAACTGTGTGCCTGCGACCAGAGCAGCTGCAGGTCCTTGAGGTACCCGCGTTAGCGGGCTGCCAGGCTCTCCGGAGCAACGACGTGTATGACACCGGCAAACACGTGTAGTGTAGCATCGGGAGTGGCAGGCGTCCTTGCTCTCATTTCTATCGGTATTCAAGAAATTAAAAGGGTAAGAAGCAAAGCTTGTGCATCAGTGAGAAACCTATTGAGTCCTAGAAGCTTTATATGAGATCCCAAGTGAATGCTCCCTCCTGAGACGACTTGTTGAATCAGACTCGAAGTGAAACCCACCCCGCAGCAAGTTCTCCTCCGAGGCAGCAGTTCCCGTTTCTGGACGCGGGCTGCAGGTCCCGCGCTTCGCTGGCACTTTGCTCTCTGACCCATCTTGACATGGATTAAGGCACTGGACTTTTTTGAGAAGCAGAGAATTTTAAATTTCCAGCTCTTTTTTTTAAAGATCATATTACGCTTTTAAGACAAATCGCAGCGGAATCCAAATGTGAATGCTTATACCTTCAGCAGCTTCTCCCCAGCATTGCCGAATTTTTTGCCTTCAGTACTCTCAGTTGACACTYGGTCACCGGGGGGGCTGGGTGCTGCGGCCCCGCTCGCAGTGGGGCGGGAGCAGCCGTCAGGGCCGCGGCTCGTGGGGGCGGCGCGGGGCTGCCGGGACTCCCCGCTGCGCGGGACATCTTCGCTTGGCTCCTTTGGGCTACCTTGCACAGAATATGTGACTTTTTACGCTCGCAGGGGGTCTAACAGAGAATGTAAATACAGATTACAAGGATAGCTCCTCTCCCAGTATCGCTTTGTGTTCAGCTGCTCTAAAAATCATTTTGCTTGTTCCTGCAGCTCCTATAAAGCCAGAAGAGCTCTGGATATTTGCTTTCCGGATGCTTTTTCTTCTCTGCTTACAACTATAAAAGCAGCTTTTCGTGCTCCAAATCGGAGATAAATTGAAATCACTGCTGAAGAAATAAAACACAAGGCTAATCAAATTGTAGCATGGGAAGCAGCCTTCAGCCAGTGCCTTTTTTGAAAGCTATTTTTAAACTATATTTTTATTTTGTCACTCCATATGGGAAGTCAAACCCATATGGTTTGGGAGAAAGGAAGGTTGTGCTTTTATAGAGATCTAGCAAACCATCCCTATTCAGCCATGTACTTAAACATGTGCTTAAATCCAACCGTCTACGCTGCGAGTTCAGCGTATAAAGTCCTTGCTGACTGGGGCCTCGGGCCCTGTCTGAGGTTGTAGCAATATTACTCCCTCCTGAGATGTAAAACTATTCTGTATTCGTTAAAACAGTCTCCGGTTAGCATGGCTCTTCTTAATTATGACATTTCTAATTCACTTTCTTCCCCCCCCCTTTTTTTCCCTCCATTTCTTCTCCATAGTTTAGATGCCCTGATCTTTGGTCCAGTCCAAGCCATGATGTAAAGTTAAACATCAACAGGAATAGCTTTCTTTCTATGCCAACTGTTGCTACTCTTAAAACATCAAGATTAATGTGGTATTGGGGAATCAGACTGTCCCTAACGCTGCAGTACCTGCTGATTATGTTGATGGAACAATAATTGACTAGAAAAGATACCGCAGATGTGATAAACTAAATGTATAAAATTAGAATTTTGCCCTTGCTGTTAATCCACCAGAATGTACAGAAATAATACCCTTTTTACTTGTGTTTTAGCTGGTTCCATAGGATGTAATAGAGAATTATGTTTYGTTCCTTTTATGAAATTTTGTGGGTTGGTTAAAACCGCACGTAGAAATTTTCTAGCCCTTGTAAACTCTAGAGGCTTGTCTTATGACTCTTTTCTGTTGGAATTTGGGGCTTCATCCCTATAAAATCCTATATAATTCCTCAGAAGGTGAAGTTCAAAGCAACAAATTTAAAATATGTGATGCTGATTATAATTTCAAAGGCAGTATTTACCTGAGCCTGTATTCCTTGTGCTTCCAAATATATTACTTACTGCAGTATGGAGGTATAATTTTTTACAAGCAAGTAAAGATGCCCCATAACAGTAGAATATGTGATAACATTCAGAAGATGACTGAGTTTTTCAATCTTACTAAGTTCTTATAAATTATAGTAGAATCAGTGTCTGCCCTGAACCAAGAGAAAACCCTACAGCCGTTCTGAAGTGCAATGCAGCRCTCAAACTCTTTACGACAGGCCTGAGCTTTGCACGAGCAAATAAATAAAAAGACAGCTAGTGTTATTCCCTAATTTTAGTTGGAAGCCACCAATTACATTTTTCACATGCGTTTGTGATGCATCATGTCATGGAAACAAATCTACTTAGTGTGTCGTAACTGTTAATGAAGAAGTGGAGCAGACCTCAAGCCTGGTCCGTCTTCGCAGCTGGGAGGTGTCAGCTAGCGGTAACTGGAAGCAGTTGCACGGGCAGATCCGTGTGGCTGGTGGCCCGTACCGGACGGGCAGAATCGGGATGTCGGAGGCGAGTTTGGCTSTGGCTGCTCGGGTCGGTGGTGGGGTGGGCACCCCGGCCTGCACCCTTGGCTCTGCACAGCCGCTTTGCCCACCAAGGGAGGGAGACAACCAGGTTGGGAGCAGCTGAGGGACAGAGTCCTCCCAGGGGTTAGCAGTGTGGGTTCCAAACCAGCCTGGCAATCACTGGCTTTAATGTTTGGGAGCAGCCCGTAGGAAACCATGCCGAAAGTGCTGCCTCCYTGTCGGAAACTGCTGCATCACCGACTCTATAACTAAAAATCATCTTTAAAACTCAAACGGCTCCTCGGGTGCTCAGTAAGCAGCACTCCTCAGCTGCCCAGCCTCTCCCCCAGGACGGCAGGCGATCTGCAGCCGGCAGAACTGCAAAGCGGGAACGGTTTTGTCCTGTGTCCTGGTTCATCCCCGCTGCATGCAGAGAAAGCCAAGCAACATAGTGCGGCGGGCAGGAGACAAAATGAAATTGCACATCAGTTAGTGTGAAGCGCTTGGAGAACTCTTCTGCCATGCCTGAGAGTATAGCTGACATAACGTCTGTCTAYCAGTGCTCTGCAAGACTTAACAAAACCCTGTGCTGCTGGGTGCTTTTGCATCCGGTGTGATGGGCAGAGGCTCAGAAATTTGGGTGATGCAGCTTGCACAGGTTCAGGGTAGCAAGCACGCTACAGAGCTACTTTCTAGCTAAAGGAGAAGGTGTTTTGTGGGTTATTTTTGATTCAAGAGTTATATTTGGCCTCCTCGTGGAAGTAGAGCAAAGGAAAGCGCGTGGCATCGCCTGCAGCGTTGAGCGGAGGTTCTGCACAAAGCGCTTCTTGGCGTGCGGAAGGGACTCGTGGCGGAGGAGCCGTGTCGTGACAGATCAGTGAGGAGCAGATCACCAGGGCACCAGCCATCCCGTAGTACCTGCAGGTGACAGCGGGTGTGGAAACGCAGGTTGGGCTGGACGCGCTGGGAACCGAGGCTCGCAGCACCGACGCTCCTCCCGACTGTCCCGTCGGGCTGCCCCGGCCGTTCTCAGACACGCTGCGTCTGACCCTGTGCTAATTCGCGTTAGCATTAAAGTGAGCAAGGAAAGCAGCGCAGCASTGCGACTCTCCCATCTCGGCAGGAGCTCATTTGCAGTAGGAGAACATATGGCGATTTGTTGTGTGTCTGTTGCTGGTTAATATTTTTGTGTTTCTTTTTTTCTTTAGGAAACAATTCTCCACCCTTTTGGGGATAATGTGCAGTAGGAATAGGAGTGCACAGTGACGAGCTCRGGGTGGCAGAAGGATGGGAAGGACAGATGTTTCTGATATGGTTTGGATACTGCTGTCACCAAGTGAAATTTTTGATCAAAGCTGAGAACACGTATGGATTAATTTGCTGGAAGGTCAAGAAAACAACTACATTTTTTAAAAACAAATATAAAGCAGAGACCTTGCATAAGAGGAGAAAATGGTAAAATAACCAAGCACCTGAAGGAGCTGAAAAAAGAGTGATGTTAGAGCAAARAGAAAGTGTCAACAGTTTTTAGAGAAGTTTCATGAAGTGGAAATATTTGTATTCCAAATCTATGACTATTTTAAAATCAAATCAACTTGTGTTTAATTATATGCTCAAAGCAGCTTTATAGTCAGGAAAACCCTTATAACTTGCATCCCACTTTTTAAAATATACTCAATTCCATTCTGAATTCTTGAAGGACRATAAAAGATACCTGGATGCCTGATGTTTTGGTGTACTGGAAGTAGATGGACTTTGTTAGGTCTTTCCAGAAATGTTATCTCAGAACATTTGAGTAACACAACTTTTGGACCAAGTGCTAAACAGCTCCTGTGCTTTGGGATCCTGGAAAGACTTGGATACTTTTTTCATGGCCTTGGTTGTTTCTGGGAGTGCACTGCACATGGGAAGAGTTGGGTAAGTTATTGCAAAGATGGTAGTAATACGAATTTGTAACTAACCGGTTACGTGGGTGAGGTGGATGCTTGGGACTGTGAGATGCACTAGTCATGATGCTTTTCAYGTACACCACTTCGTAGAGCCTGACATCACAGCCCCGGTGAAGTCAACCAGGAKTTCCACTGACGTCGGAGGAGCCAGAATTTCACCCCAGGTCGGCAGCAGCAGCTGAAGAGAACCACGTGCTGCTGACCTGGGGCAATTTCAAGTCAGTGATGTAGAAGTGAAAAAATTACATATCACATAACTGATCTCATTGGCAACCCAGAGACTTAAATTTCACTTTGGGTTTTCTACTGTTTCCATTCACATTGCAACTATACAATGTGTTAAGGCATTGTTTTTAGGATAAGAAATATTTATTTTTTTAAGAGATGGGCAATTTGTAGAAGACATTCGTGTAATTTTGTAATGTGATTTATTTTTATAAATAAATTTGCATAAAATCTCCAGCCCTCGATGTCATAGTTCTATTTTATCTTTAGTTCAGATGCTCAGGAAATGTAAATTATTTTTACAGCTAAATAAAAGCTATACAAAGCTGCCAGGAAAGAATAATGAGATACACATTGTGCCATGCAGCCATGATAAATCCAGCAGCACCATGGTTACAGTCAAAATGTGAGGCCATCAGCAGCTAGGGAATATCGGCACATATAGATTCTGACTAGATTTAGCAAACTAATCTTAACTGGGGAAGCTCATGACACTAAGTCAGCAAGGGAAAATATTTACCTAAAAGATAGACAGGCACCTATTATGAGAAGGAACACTTGGTGTATATATAGCAAGGTTTTATTATAGAATAAGAACATCAGCCATAGTTTGACCATGCTCTGCGTAAGTGCTCTGCAGAAATAAAGATACCAGCRTTCCTGTAACACTGAGGTTTGCAAAGTGCTGCTAGGGCAAATGCTAATGGTGGTCTTGGGCTCTTGAAATATGAAGCAGTCACGAGAATTGCACCAGTGAGAAAGTGTATTTGGATCCCCGTAGTCACTATGGTAAAAAGTTCTCTTTACACCAAAGAGAAGGTTCACACCCAGAGTGGAGCAGCTGTGGACGTTGTCCTTCACCCCCATCCACCTGGGTCAGCTGCTAGTTGCAGCCTGGTGATTCTGCATTGACTAATGGATGAAGAAATGGTTTTCCCTCAGCAGGAATTAACTCAGAGATGAGGAGCTAATTATGCAAATAGGGGTGTGAAGAGCCTYAGCTAACACTGGTAAAAAGAATATAAATAGAAGGTGCGTGGAGTCCATGTGCTAGTCTCTTGGTGAGCAGGCTTAAGAGATGAGTTGTGTGGGTTTGCAGGAGGCTGTAACTTGATTTGTGAGCTGCTGTGGCTGATGCAGGTAGGTTTCTGTGCTTGCTGTGCTGCGCTGGGCTTTCTTGGGCTGTGTCTCCCAGGGAGTTGGGCTTCCCCTGCCCTTGGCTGGAAGGGTCTTAATCTGCCCTGCTCTTTAAATAAATTTACTGAGCCTGGTGTGCACAGTACTGCTGWGTGGTTGCTATTCCCTGTTTGCTGAATTACAGTGGTGTTGCTTTAATTAAACTCAGTGTTCAGGTCAAACAGCTCCAAGGCTCTGCCTTCCCAGAGCCCAGGAGTAGGCAATCCCCCCCACCCTCCAAATCTCTCTGGGAGGAAGCGTACAGAAAAATGGGCAGTGACAAACTGGTGCATTTGCAGTGTTAGGGAGAGTGGCAAACGGCYGGGTGTTTGGAGCGAGCGGTAGTGCCGAGTGCTCCTGTACGTGACCTCTGGTGCAGTGCCCGTGCAGCGACCTGCTGCTTGCTCCCGTTACCCTTTCCGCTAGCACTGGTGACCGCAGTGTGACTGCTAATGGATCTGCTCTTTCCCTGTGGCTTTCTGCTTCTTTGTGTACTCCCTTTTAAGTCCAAACTAGCACCTATGTTTTATGGGACCTGTTTGTTCCAGGCCTGTCGCTCCCAAATGCTCTATTTTTAGGCATGCTTGCAGCCTCCTACCCCAGTTGTCAAGTGCTTGCTTTTGTGGTTCTTAGCAGTGAATAGTTGTAGGGAACAAGCAACAGAATATACGGGGTCTGTAGCRCAGCAAAAGTGACTGCAAATGCCAAATCCACCTTCCTGTTATTATGTTAGTAGTTGTCAAGGGTGGCTATGCCATGGGACAGGGTGGCTGTTAGGGCCCTCGACGTCTTGGAGACCTGAACCTGGTGATGCTCCCTTCTCCAAAGCATGTGGATGGCTGTTTGCAGTGCACAGGGATAGCAAAAACTTGCATCAAAAGAAACGCTTTGCTGAATCTGGGCAGCRAATGCATGTGCATCTCTGAGAGCCTGGTGGCTCTAAGGACCACTCATGTGCCTTAACTGAGCATGGGCATGAGTGAGGTGGGATCAACCAACTTGAATGTCAAGCTCTCTTCCGTGCCTGCTTTGTAAGGCTAATGACCACTGGGTATTAAAAACCTGGTTCTGGTCTTTAGAGATGCTGATGCATCTCATTTCATATTTTTGTAAAGGTGAATGCCTTCACCTTAAAATAAAATGTCTTTATTTCAGAGGCATTGTAGTGTTTAAAAAAAAAAGGGCTATAAACTTCATGCCTTTGTGAGTATAAGCTTTTAAAATGTCCAGTAACTTAAAGGAACCACATAATGCTGCTTAGAAACACTTAAAAACYAAAAAAGTCATGCTCAGCAGACAGCTCTTATGACAAGGCTATGCCCAGAGTGAATTTTTATGCTTGAGTTATAAACCCTTGAAAAATGGGGATCCTAATGCAAAAGCTGACACAGCTTTAACTAAAGCAGCTCTAGTAAGTGCTGCTGTAATTATTTGCTCATTAATTACAAATTTTGCAAGACATGAGAGTAACACAAATTGGAAAATAGGAATAATTATCAGTAATAATGCCACTGAAGCTGGACACATTGAAAGTATCTTCCTCTTTAAATTTAATAATAGCAAGACAGCTAGGAAAGTAATAAGAAATACATAATTGAAAATTAACCTTGCAAATCTGCTGTTAATAAACCATGGTACTCTTGCATTACAATAATTTTACAGAGCCTTTAATTTGCATTTGAAGTGTTATCCCAGGTAATACTTTGTGTATTTGCAACAATTAGTATGTTTTTGAATTAAAACAAAAATTCATAGGTAGGCTTTAGTACAGTTGAGGAACACAGAAGAATATATGCTGTAGCTCGTAGCAGCTCAGAGCTGGAATGGTTGGAAGCCAAAAGTACAATGGTGATTTTTGTGCCTGCTGTTATGCCTGAATGCTGTTTTGTTGTTGCTGAATTAGTGTATTGTAGTGTTYGGTGCTTTTATCCTTGGCTTGTTTCATGTTTGTGCAGATACACCAGTTCTGAYTACTGGATCACTTGCCTTATTCCGAATCCCCTAGGTACGGGACTGGATTATTTAGGGACACCCGAGGACGTTCAGCAAGGCAGTAACAGGTCACTTACGGTCCTTGAAATGCTTGGCTGTAGTACTTATAAGTCTATAAAGATTTTATATAAACTTACTTGCAAATTAATTTATGAGATTTTACATAACAATGAAGAGAAGTTGACTGAGCTTGAGTTTTGAAATGGATAATCATCTTGCTAAATATTTTCCATCCAGTAAACTTGATGCATATTGCTGTGTGCCTTTTTCTTTTGTATGGTCACCCARCACCTGCCTGTTGGTCACCAAGAAGCCTATAATGATTTGGGCATTTAGATCTGCGGCGCGTTGTGTGCTCAGCCGAAACAGGATGGCCTGTAACAAAGATGAACTTGCCTGACTGGTGCACTTATATCACAGTGTTATTGGCAATAGTGATATATGCAGGATTTCAAAGTTGTGTATTACCAAGCAGCTTAAAAAAAAWAATAATAACGCGGGGGCCTACAGTGTTTGGCATCAGAGAGAAGGAACATTGTACACAAACAATTGGGTTAAGAGTGTGCGCTCCAGACAGCGTCGCCGCACAATTCCAAACTCCATCAGGCTGCATGTAAAATGTTGGCTGCTTTGTGCAAACCCACAAATCCTAGGGAAAAGGCCATTAGGGGTCAGCAATTCAGCTGTTTGTCTGTTCACTTTATGTAAGAGGTTAGCAGCAGTGTGCTTTTTGTCCAAAGCCAGCAATAGCAGGAACAGCTTGTTTCTGAAAGGGCTGTGGATCCCCTAGTAGTGATAGAAGAAGGGGTCCTGAAATAAACCTTGAATGTGGATGGTCTTTGATTTGACCTTTTATTTGGCTATATGTGCATGCTTAGCGCAGCATTTGACTCCAGTCACTCCCTTCCCTAATGTGCTGTGTAGCTCAGATGTCACCAGTGCATGTCTGACATTTTCCACACTAATATGCTACATGTTAGGAAACATCACAACATGGGATGATGGTAAGATGCTTTGGTTACCCAGGTTCTTCCTCTGAGGAGCTCAGGATATTGCAGAGACAAAAACAGTCCATCCCATGGCAGCCTGTGGGTTAAGTCCTAATAGCAGTAAATCTCAGTGGCTTCAGTTCGCAGGAGGAAAGGAGAGTGTTCTGCTTCCCACCTCCTCCCTGAATACCTTTGATATCAGCTTTTATTTTGCATTTATTTTGGATATAAACTGAATTTCAATTTTTTTCTTCTTTGGAGGAAAACTGTTGAAGCCTCTCAAACTAGAGGAGTAGAGCTGATACATGTGAAGTCAGTGTGGCTGTGTCTGACTTGAGACCTGTGCTGACAGCAGGAGCCTTTCACCTGATTCAAGAAGCTTCACTTTGGAAATTGTGCATATCAAGGATGCACATTCCTGAGCGTAATCCCTGTCAGGATGTTAACTGCTGCGTTTGTGAACATGCAAGTTAACAGCAGAGCTACAAGATGAGCCAGCAAAGGCGATGGGCATGGAGTAGGCATAGCTGCTTGGTCAGGAGCTGGTTGCTTTTTGTTCCTAGTGAAACCAAAGTGAGAGCTGGGGCTGTGCTGCAATCCACCTCCTAGCCAGGACTTTGGCCAGGCTCCTGGCCCACACCAGGGCATAAGCAGATCTTTCTGGGTGGAAAAGGAGGAAGTGGGCAGTCTTTGCTCTAACCTTGAGGAAAGGAGATGGGAAATYCTGTCTGCGAAGCAGGAGGCTCTGGGAGAAATGCAACTCTTAATGGTGCTCTTGAGGCATCCTCTATTAGCAGCTTCCTATCAGTATTCTGCTCATCACTACTTTCTCAAGGAAAGACGGGAAGGAATAGCTTCGCCAAAAATAAGCTATTTTTAGAAGACTGAGATGATTTTTCTAACCATTCTGCTGTTATTTATGCTAATAACTCACGGTTTTAGAGTTATTTATTTCACTGGGAGTTGTGCAAAGTAGGACAGTACTTAATGCGTGGAGAAATCCAGCCTGCAGCTGCCCTTGCTGTTTCAGGGCTAACTCTGCTGGTCCATCCAGTCYGCACAGCAGCACTTTGTGGTCGTTCCCCAAGTGCAGTGGAGCGTTCCTCATCACCCGGTCCCTTCACCTTGCACATTGGTGCAAGCCTACTAACCCTATTTCAGTCATTTGTCACTGCAGGATATTTTAACTTGCCACTTCACTCATCAATATGCATTTTTAAAACACTAAAAAGCAACTGATAATTCAGTGTGATCCAAGGTAAAAAAAAAATGCTAATACTTCTCATCCATTAAAGTTAATTTATACAAACTGGACTCTATTCAAAACTATAGCAAGGTAAAAATGGTGACTTCATTCGGTATGAAGTCTGCCAACCTGYGTTACAGTATTGGAATGACAATGGAATGATTTAATTATTATGATCTCATTTAATATTTCATACTTAAAATGTAGCCTAACCTGTAATTCAGGGTTATATGAAGTACATACTGTAGAGTTGTTTCAGAACAGATTTTGACACAAACTTTGCAATTAAAGGAAATGTTAGAGTGTCTTACTGCATAAACAGCAGGTTTTAAAGCTGGTGAAAATCCTTTTAGAATGGAAAAATCAATGTGGAATGTCTTCTATTTTGTGTGTGTGTATATATATGGAAAAATCTGGGATATCTTAAGCTTTCTTATACAAAGTCATTGTTGGGGGAATCGTTTGGAACAAAGATAACTGCAGTTTTTAGCATCCAGAAATCATAAAACCCATCATCCTCACAAGGATGAAAACAACAAATACAGTAGCCATTATTAAAACTTTTTAGCAATAATTTTCATTTCCAGCCTCTCTTACAGGAATAGTGCTAAAGGGACCTTGCATTCAGTGAGGGAGGTATTGCAGTGGCTTTGAGAAAGCTCTGCTGTTCCTGCTGCTGGTGCTTGCTACTTTGGCCCCGTGGATGTGTGGCTGCTGGGGGATGAGGGGTGGGAAGCTCTCCCCACCTTCAGGGCCTCAGTGGCCCTGGCACAGTAACTAAGGTATCCAGGGCACAGTAGAGGACATGGCTCTAATCCAGTCCCTCTCACTTTACTGCTGTAAATTTGTTTAGTTTAGGGATGATACCAAATTGGGGGAAGTGGACAATATGCCGGAGAGCAGGGATGCTCTCCAGTGTCATCCCAACAGGCTGGAGAAATGGTCTGGCAAGCCTTGTGAAGGTCGTCACAGGTAAATGCCAAGTTATGCACCTGGTTTGGAGTAACTCTGTGCAGCAGTACAGGCTGGAGACAACCGGATAAGGAGCAGYGCAGCTGAAAGACCTGAGGGTCCAGGTGGGCAAGCTGAACATGACTCAGAAGTGTGTTCTTGCAGTGAAGACGTCAGCAGTAAGAGCATAGCCAGCGACAATTTAAAATGGTTATTTCTTTCTATACAGCATATGAGACCTTGACTTGAGTGCCCAGTTTTGGGTTTCCCAGTCCTTGATGTACTGGAGCCAGTCCAGTAGAGGGCAACCAAGATTAGGGGGTTCCATATTATGGTACTGAGGAGGGGCTGGTAGAACTGAGCTGCTTCTGCCTGGAAAAGAAAAAGCCAAGGGTGGGGTGGAGAGATCCAGCTGTTATCTTCAATTACTTCATTGATGTTTACAAAGAAGATGATGACAGTCTTAGAGGTGGAAAGCCAAAACCACAAGTGTCAAAGAAAATTCGGTAAATCCTTCAACGTGACAGTGATCAAACACTAGAGCAGGTTGCTTGTGGCAGTTGTGGCATATCCATCCTTGGAGATGGTCAGAACTTGACTGAATGAGGGCCTACAAAGTCGGCCCTGTTGTGAACAAGGGGTTGAACCAGATGGCCTCCAGAAGTCCTTTCTAAGTGACAGTATTCCATGATTAATTAACAGAGCCCCTTTGTGACTGCCATTAAAGTGTGGGAGGATATTAATTTGGGGGTATGTTGTTTTTTCTCTGGGAACATGGCACTTCTTGCACCTGTAGTTCAATTAAATCATAAGATATGCAAAGATTCTCTGTTCATAAGCTTCAYGGTCAGTGGTGCTGCTCACCACTGTAGTGAAAAGGGCCGGTGAGTGTCCCAGAAGAGTGTGATCAGGCCCAGAGTCTGTAAATACTGTCTAGGATTTTTTTTTCTTGCTCAGAACATCTGTTCTGTGTGTCATGAAGCCAGAGCCGGGCTTGGTTGCTCATTGTTAGCCACCAGCAGCCCGTGTTTGAAAGAGCATTTCTGTGGTTACTCGGCATACGAAGATGAGACACTTCATAGTTAGGCACGGAAGGGTGGATTTAATTGGTTGTGGTTTTGGCACCGATGTTTGAAAGTGTTCTGCGCTCCAAATCAAAATGGCCTTGTCATCACTATAAATACTCATCAAAATCAATCATCGTTATTACTTCAAGTAGTTAAAATATAGCAACATTAGGAGTATTCMTCAATACCCTAGTTCAACAGAAAGATGGATGAGAAAAGGAGAGGGTGATGCAAATCCAAGATTTTAATATTTAGTTTATTGAAATAAATTACTTCAGGACTTTTTCAGTCTAGAATGGATTCCAGYGTTTCTTGCTGCTAATTTTATAGTATTTCCATCAGAATTAGTTTAAGCCGGCAGAAAACATCCTTTGTCCTTATATTGATAGGAAAGCCAGTATTCTGATTTCTTTCTGTTCGGACTCCCTACCCCCTGCCTGCAATGGGAGTAAACACAGTGGAAGGATTTATAYTACCAGCAGAGCAAGAACAGCTGTAGTAGTGTTTACATTTGCAAGGTTTGAGAATTATAACCGGAGCTTATTGGGGCAGGGGGTGGATGAGTTTATCCCACTTCATTTTTGGAGGACCTCTATTGCATTATCCATGATTGTCACACAGAGGACAAGATTTTTTTTTTCTATAAAACAGAAATATTTCTGATTCTACTCCAAAAATAGACCAGAAGCCATGAGATCCCAAGAATAGGTTTCTCCCTCTAGTGGCAGCAGAAAGGAAGCTATGTAGCCTTCAAAGACAAGGTGGCTTTACTTATTAAACACAAATATGCTCATGAGGTAAAAGGCCTGCTGTTTGTTCCCAACTTCAAAGAAAGATTCGTATGGCACACATCTAACTCTACTGTCTCCCCTTAGTCACTAAGATACATGTAAAACCAAGGCAGATAATGACAAATATGCCCGTATTTCTTCTTTCTTTCTTTTTTTTTCTTCTTTTTTTTTTAAGACCATTAGCCTTAAAGTACAACTGAGGCAACCCATTCTGCAAACACAAGTTTAGTGTTCTGTATCTCTAACAGTAGAATAGTTGCAATGGCAAAATTTGAAAGGTAAGACAAGATTTGGTATCTCTCCTACTYGTTTCATTGCGCAGCCATGAGAAAGGGAGGTTGAGTGTGCCTCCCCGAGCAAACTTCGGATCGGCTGACATTGGTGCATCCTTTCTGCCCGGATGCAGCGCTGTCGGTGTTCTTGGTGGCTATGTCTTGCTGCCAGAGGAGAACTGCAGAACAAATACTTTTGTATAAAGTAAATAYTGTCTGTGCTTACGTCCTCGTAAGTAGTAGGTAGCGCTGTGCAGCACGCACAAAGGAAGGGATGGATGATCTCCAGAGAATTGCTTTTGTGACTCATTGGAAATGTATTTGAAGATACAATGCCAGTCTGTGTAAAAATTTCCCTCATCTAATCCCATGTGTCTTTCAAAGATAACGGAATTACTCCTTATTTTGTTATAGGGAAAAGTGTTTTTTAGGTGGAACAGCCTAACCACCACCTAAGAGTCAAATAACCTAACAAGCACAGTGAACCAAATCTACCACTTCTGTGCCATTTCTACTTTCCATCTCTTCTTGCCTTCTTAATTACCCAAAGAARAGCATAAAATCACTATACTTATTTCAGTGTATTAATGCAATTACAGCACTACCCATTCACTAATGTAAGTGTACAACAAAATACGATTTGGGCTATCTTCATTCCTAGGAGAAGTGATTATGGAAACTGTATTGTGCATCTCTTTTTCTAAACCTTAATTTCATGGGAGTTGCACTTTTTTAGACCYAGATAAATGATTCCCTGTCTCACCATTTTTTTTTCCTTTTGTTTGTTTACTTACACAACTCACTTTGGTTAAATATTGATCCAGATTTGGGAAGCAAAACCAGTCTATCAATGAGCAAATAACAAAAAATATTTAGGGTCCTAATATTAGAAATTTCTGAGTTTTCCTCTTAGTGCTTGTTACTCTAAAGGATTTTACCACATGATGCAGAAGAGGCATAACCTTGAAGTTTATCTTCCTCRGTGCTCTCTGAACTAACTTTCCAGCCTAACATGAGTGTATGACTAYGGGCACAACAAAGCACGGGAAGTTCACCCAAAGGAGTCTTTTGCATTCCTTCAAGGTAGTTTGTAGACGCCTGGATTGACACGAGAGCCGTATTCACTGTCACCTTTAAGTATGATGAGACTTCCTCAAAGCAAAATTTGAATAGGAAAAACTCTGTTTCAATACCTCTGGAAAGCGCTATGCAGACATGCAGTTTCACTTTGTATTTCTGGAGGTTTATATGAGCAGAAAGGCTGATTCCTGAGGAGAGGCCAGCTCAAAATGTTTGGCTCCTTGGCTGGGTTCCCAATCTCACTGAAGTCTTCAGTGTTTTAGGCCTCATGAATCAATCACTGGTTCTTTTGAATCTCTGTTTCACTAAAATCTCTTACTGGAAGAGATCRTGTGAATGAAAGGCAAAGTTGAAATGATATCTTGAATTCAGGGAGAATGTGTCCYTCAAGCTTTAGTGTGGGAAACTGTTTAGTTAAAGGATGTGAACCTTTTAGGAAACAAATCATAGTAATATACTTCCCCATCTCTTGTGGTTGTGGTGCAGCTGAAGGTAGACTCTTGTTAGCAGAGGTCACCCTTGGCTAGTGTGGGCCACCAGCACGTGTGTTGCTTGCCTGGTCTGGAACGGCAAGTGTGTAAACCTTCCTGCCTCTGTAGGGACCCTCCACCTGCACTCCGAGTGAAGAGAGCTCAACACTGGGAAAGCTCAAGCGGAAAAAAGCCCCTAAGTCTCTCCTACAGTTATTACGTGTCCCTGGAACACCATAAACGTCTACCTGACCGTGCTGTGTAAGGTCACATGTGTGTTAGTATGAACTTGGAGGTCTCTCATCAGAGAGGAACTTTTTAACGGTTGAGGAGTGAAATGTAAACTCCAGTTCTTCCAGTTGGGATTGTGACTTCTAGTYGAGGTAATGATTTGGAGAGTTAAGATTTGCAGATGGTTTTTAAGTACTAATGTTTTGTATTCTTTACCCTCTTTCTGGCASTCTGAACTAGAGTCATCCTCTGTGAGAGCTGACATGCAGTCAAATGATTCCAGTAGTTGCAGATTTAAGAAAAACATCARGGATTGTATAACTTTCAGTATGAAYGTGAATTGGCAAGGTGGTATAACTGGAGTTCTTCTGTGGAAGGTCATCCACAATATCTCTCGCCCTTTTCAAAGGCTGTTGCTTTGGATTGTTTCACATCAGGACTTTCTGAAAAGTCTTTTGACCTGTCCTAAGAATTCTTGATTCTGGCAGACCTATCCACATCTGCCGGATGGTCGTGGCAGCCCGAGCTCTGTGGAGGTCGTCATGCCTCTCAGCAGAGGCATCCGTTCGCCCTCTCAGACGTTAGAAGGAGTTGCAGCTCCTAGGGAACCCTTTAGCTTGTTGGGTTTGTCTGTACATCAGGTCTTATTTCTTCTACGTTGTCTTCTCCTGCGAGAAGCTTTAAACTTTAGATACTTTCCAACTCCATAAAGCAATAATTCAGTCTTTTAATGTGGTCATTTCTTTGGCTAACATCTTGACCTGCCTTAGCTCTGGCAGATTTGTGAGCTGCTTTTCTAGCCTTTTGTCTCTGCATGGTACCTGAAAACTGTTCTAATTTTATTTTACCTCCCTGTAAAGTTTCCTTCAATTCACTTCCTTTGCTTCTCTTACTGCTTTTTGTGTTTTCAACTTTATTATGCAATTGTTCCAATCCAGCTCTATATTTGGTGTCTTATAATTTGTGTCTGCCTTTTTTCACTGTTGATTACTTTTAAATTTCTCTGTTCCTTCACACTGGCTTAAAAATGTAGAAAAAACAACTTGAATGTTCCCTGKGCAATTACTGCTAGGTGGTACGCATAACCCTTGGGCATACATCAATTTGTCTTTGAAAGCTTTCCATTTCCTCTGTGTCCTTTCTCTCCCTGACTTTATCCTGTTGAATTTCATCCTGCTCTTACTGAGACTCCCAACTTTGCTCTGCTTATATCTAACCTACTTGTTTTTTAACTTTTTAGTGGAACTTTAATCCTGGGGAAATYCTTAAAGATTGCAGGCCTGCTTAGCTGATTCTCCCCCATATCTGCATCAGCAGGCACAATTGCTGTTACAGACATCTCATTCAAGAACTGTTTTCTTTATGAAAAGCCATCACTTATACATACTATATATGATGAAAATAACATGCAACCAGGATGTACCATAGGACTGTGCAYGGCAGGGAAGTAATTTTGCACAACACTTGCATCATCTTCCCCTCTCTAGATCTTAGCCTTTCACTTCACTTTGACTCAGCTAGACTTTTAAGCATCTGCCTAATTTTGAGGAACTGAATAATCTGTCATTATTGTAACTGTTTCCCTTACTTTTGGAATAGTGTTCTGTACAAGTACAGCTGTACTCTCTCCTAGCTAGTGTCCAGACCTAAGTAGACAAATTCAATGGAAGAGTAACGGGGGCAAGAGAGTAGAGCAGTGCAATGCTGGCATGATCTCACAAGGCGTGGAGGTGCTACACAGCAAGAATGCCCAACAAATTCCCACTGACCTGGGAGATGATGCTTCCCATGAAAGGCATTTGCAGCTCATGCCCTGGAGCAGAAGCAGTCATGGCCTGTTCCTTGGGAAGGAGTGAGAGTAGAGCATTTTGAGTTGTGCTAGAGACTAAAATTAAACAAGAATGACACTAGCAGATTTTGCAAAGCAATGAGCAAGCAAACTTTTCTATGTTTACTTTTTTAAGGCCAGGATTTGACTTTGTAGCAACATATGCAGGTCACATAGGAAGCACTTTTAACAGATATTTTGGCAGTGAAGAGCCACCTTCGTTTTCTGAATGTAGAGTCCTTGTCTGCTAGCCAATGTATGGCTCGGCAAATATGGTGGCRCTCAGATGGGTCTGGTGAGACCCACAGTAAAGAAAAGGGAAAGTTGCCTGAGATACAGATCGGTGAAGAGGATGTTCAGCAAGTGACGCTCATCAGCGTGAGTGCAGAGCCTAGCCCTTCCACAGCACAAAGAAGGGAATAGTGGGTATACTACAGCCCTGGGAAAACTCTTCTGCTTTTTTTTTTTTTTTTTTTTCCCTCAAGACCTGTCTCTGACTAGTGACTTCTGCAGAGGGTGTGATTTCATCGCTAGCTCTGCAAATAGCTCTAGTCTATGGGAAATGCATTGAGCAGTAAGGAAAGCCAGCCTGGCTGCAGCAGCGTTCATTAGTCTCTAGTGAGATGTGATGGCACGGGCTCACACTGAACCTGTTTGGGACGGGCACGCACGGGTTGACAGAAAACGTGGAGTACTGGCTGCAGTTGTGGCATTTCCATGTGTTTCCTGAAACGGCTGATTTAGATGGATAAACATGGAATCTGCTCTTTTGCATGTGTTATTCAAGGAAACCTGAAACAGGTTTCCAAATAAACCCCAGATTTGTCCAGACACACAAAACTATTCCCCCCCACCCCCAATCCCCAGAAAAATTCCAGTGGTTATTTCCATTAAATGTACTCCTTTGTAATTGCATGCAATCTATTTCAACACAAACTATTTGGCACGTTGGGAACTTTCTGAATGTATTTGTCCTGTTCTGTATTTTTTTCATATAGTCCCTAGGTTATAATATTTAGGTATTTAATAACACATTGACTTCAGTGACCTTGTTAGTGTCATGGCTTATTGAGTTTTGTTTTCATGCAACATTCCTGTTCCTCTTTATTGAATGATTACATTAATTCTTTTTATCATGATTGCTGAGTGCCTATCATTTTGAAAAACTGTAAAATTGAAATGCCTTATGCTTTCAAGAAACAATTTCAAGCACAATAAGTGATGCATCTTAGTGTATTTAATGTTTTTATGAAATGCAACCTGAAAACAACGTTGTTCTTCCTTTATTGCTTTTTCTCTCCCATCTACTGCATTTTTCTCCAGAAAGGCAGTAGACAAAAAAAGGAATGAAGATTTCTTAGAAAAATCAAAACAATTTTTTTTTCCTTAAACATCATTTTTTTTCCCCCCTCCCCTTTGGAATTTCAAGTGGAAATTCCATGTCAAGTGGAAACTGTCAATCAATGTGTATGTTTTCAGTTTGAGCTGAAAGAGTTTTTTCACAAATAAGTGTGTGTTTGGAGTGGAGGGAAGCTCCAACTGTAAATGTTCTTGCAATAAATATTTCTGTACTGTATTTGAATTGATTAATCTTTCCCACTTTCAGTAAAGTGCAAAGTCAAATCTACTCACATCTTGCTTATTTACATGGCCAATTTTAATTCATCATTAGTTACATTTGTCACTAAAGCTCTTAGTGCAAAAGATAGCTCCTTCACTTAGTGGATAATCATTTAGTGSAATATGTTTTAAAAAATTTATATGGAATCTCTGCCATGGTTACTACCTAACCTCAACATGATCAACTCTTGCCAGGAGAAGAATTAACACTTACCGGTGACTTTTGGGTACCTTTTAGTCATTAGTTCAGCAGCCACTTCAGTCRAAGTATGCTGCGATCTGAAGCGAGTACTTCATGCTGTAAAAATASTTCTGATTTTGGCTGAACTTTTCATTAGGCTCTCTTATGTGAGTTAATTCAACAGGATTTCAACCCAGATTACYGCATCTTCTTAAATAGAAGATGAGAACGGGCAGTTTAAGGTAGAGTTTGATATAATGACAGAGGTGCTTTTGTGTGTCCTTGTGTGCAAGTTCTTCTAAACAATAGCTGTGATGGGAATAAAGATTGAATAGTAAACGAAAACAAGTTCTTGAGCAAATTCTGTGCAGAAGCTGGACAGATCATGATAGATTTAGTTTGGCCTTGCTGAAGGGCCACCAGGAAAGAGCCAGGTTTCCTTTTCTGGGGTAGTCAGAGCTGCCTTTCCCCAGCTTGTGAAGCACGAGGGTCCGGGGGCGATTCAGAGAAGCTCCCTTCATTAGTGATACCATTTGGTATAACTCTTATTTTTACATTCATATTTCCCATGATAAAGAAATCTGTCAGCTCTTTCCCACTCTTTCTCCCCTGCCAGTAATCTGACACTGTAAGAGGCAGCAGCCCTGCAGAGGCATGCAGGGGAACTGCAACGCTACATGGGCTGAAACGAGGGCAATTAACCTCAAAGCCGCTCCAGCATATCCTACCTAACCTCAAAGCCGCTCCAGCATATCCTACCGTAGGTGGTACGACAGGCTTGCGTTTGTGTTAAGGTGCAAGGGTTTCCTCCGTGAAAACCTGCTGAAAGGAGCCTTGCTTAGGCTTGCGCATGTACCAAAGCCTTTTCCCTCAGTGTATGCATGTCTGAGGATATTTTTGGTGGCATTTAGAATGTAATGCTGGGACAGCAACTGACAGGAGTTTAGTGAGGAAGACTATGTGCAAAGCTGGGCCTGAATCCACCAGACTAAGGTCTAGTGGAAAAAGCCTTGAATTAAGATAACACTCAACTGAACGAGCTGGACAGTCTGCAGCTCCGTGGACTGACTTGCTTTTTTTTTGTGCTAGATGTGGAAAGCCAATATTTCCCAGGCTTTAATTTGTCTTTGCTTTGTTTGGCCTGTGTCCTGCCAGGTTTCAGAATTATCAYGGCTGTGGAGCAGGATCTACCCTCCAGCCTCTGTTAAAGCTTGGAGCAGGTACTGGAATGGGGTGGAGGCTGATCAGCGAGATGACAAGAAGGTTTGGATTTCAACCTGCTCCTGCCACTTTCCGAAACCTAGTGTGTGTTTTCTGTCTGCAGTGCTCCAGGTTTGGTTCTTGACATGGAGAGGCATATTGCATGTTGTACATGTCTTCTCTGCTAGCAGAAAGCACTTCTATACAAAAACAAATATTGACGGGTTGTACTTTTTCAACAATTTCTTATGTATGTGCAATAGCCTGAAGCTCAGTATCTAGAAGTTTAATTTTGGAAAGAATTAACTAAGAAGGCTTTGATTTCTTTCACATGTTGTGCAGCCTACTGGAGAGAAAAATAACAATCTAGAGGCAGTTRTATTTCCACTAATGTCCAGAATTGAAATATTGGGTTTTTTTGTGTGGCAGCTTTTCTTCTGAGCAAAGAACTTGTGAGTGCAATCAATTAAAGAAAGGATCTGATTTGCTTTGCAATTGTTTTTCTGTCCATATGAATGATGTAAGGGCATATTGGAAGAATTTACTCCACTACTCTGTCTTTTCAAAAATAACAGGTTTACTGGTTGATTTATGGGTTGTTTATTTTGTTTTTGTTGTTCTGTCTGTAGGTGAGAAAAAGGTTAATTTGCTTGAGAATTCATGTCTATACTGGAGAAGGTCAACTTGTTCCATCATCATGTTCTGCCATTGGAAGCTGACCTGAGCCTAAACAAGTTGGTTTTGTGGAAGAATTAGGCATCTTGTTTTTCTATGTACTCTTCCAGTATTTGTTTTCTCATGGTTTTYCATTGTTTCTCAGAAAAGCCAGAAGAGTGTGACTCAGTAGTTGGTTTCTTATAGTCACCAGAACTGAATTATTCCCCGGGAAGTCGTATTTTTGACATTCTACTTAAACTTAAAACTCAGGAGCTGCTGGGCCAAGTTCATGGTTTTGCCCGTCCTCTGGCTGACCAAAAGCCAAAGTGGTGAGCAGCAATTAAAGCAGTAAAACATTGCTCTGGCTGCCCCTTTGCTGGGCTCAGTGGTCCCGGGGGGCAGCAGCTGACGGCACGGGCCAAGGGCATAACCCAGCTTCCAGGGGACGAGCCCCCCGCAGCCCGTCCGCGGTATGCTGGCAGTGCTAGAAGCTGTGAGCAAATGGTCTGGAAAGAAAGAGCATTTTACACTTCCCGCACTACAAGCTGTCTGTAAACACAAGAACGCAGCAGCAAAGGTGACTCTCGGGGATGCAGTGTTGCTCTTCCTCTGCACCGAGCTRTTCCTATGACTAATAAGATTTGGACCACAAACAACGAAGGACTAAGGCATTGGTGGAGTTTAAACCAACAGCAGTAGTATTCTTTGATGTCATCAAAGCTTAATTACAGAGAAGAGTTTGTGTTGTGTGTTTTTTTCTACTAGAACAGGTTTATTAATATAACAGAACTGGATGTCTAGTTACTTGCTCTATCACCCACCACTCACTGTAGCTGAACACTAAACATCAAAGCATTTGAGTCTCTTCTAATCTATTTGCTTTTTTCCTCTTTTTTTTCCTTTCTCTTCATATGTTATTAAGTTCATGTACATAAGATATTTTCAATACATCTGATCAGCACGTGGGGCAAAGCAGAACGGTGGTAGAATATTTCAGGGAAATTGCAAGTGTTGCAGGAACAATTTTGTTTCTATTTTCCAGGTATGTTATGGAATCAAAAATCGGTTATTACCTGGGCTTACTATGCATGTTTTGCTCATGTCTGTTTTATAATGTTATTTAAATGKTTTTGTCATTAAGTTTTGATTGCAGTGTGCTTTTTTCTTCATTTTACATAGCTAATTAAATTAACTTGGTAATCTTATTTTGGTCTCTAGAATAAAAGTTTGCTTGTTTTCAGCTYTGGAAAACTCTGCTTCTGAGTTTAGACAGAGTAAATAAGCTTCCGGGGTGGAGCTCTGACGACCAACCAGTGCATGTTGGTTTGCAGGACTGTCTATAAGGAGTTTAATTTAGGAARGGGATGGAAAAAAGCATAAAATCTACAGTTCTGTCACAGTATTAATTGTCACGATTTGTATTTGTGACTGCAATTCGTGTTGACTGGTGGATCTTAGCTTGTGTGCTAAGTTTCCTTTGTTCAGATTCATGGGCCAAAGCGCCAGTGGGCTCAGGCCGAACCTAAATGCTGCGTCTCTGCCCCATCCATCCCAGGGCTCACGAGCAGGCCTAGGAAAAAGGGCTGGAATATCCCGTTCCCGTGGCCTTCAAGCTGTGGCTTTGCAGAGGCTTTATTTGACTTCTGGCAGTAGAAATACTCTGGAAAGTGATTAAGAAAGATGACATCTTCCAGGAGCGTTTTGGCTAAGGCGTTTACTGGTGGTCTTGGAGGTAAAGTTTAATTAGTTTGCGTATCTTGCTTGCGCTCCAGTTTAGATGCATCAGAATCCATGTTAATTTCTGCTTTTTTTTTTCTCCCCCCTTTCTTCTTCGAAAACCAATGTTTCACCTAAAGTATTGGCAATTACGACTTGGAGATGTTTCTTGTTTATAGGTTAAATCTGGGTGGTTGGCTTGGTGAAGTCATTCACTTGATTCAACATCGGTTAGATGTTTAGTCAACTCAAATATTCAAATTGCGAGGACTCTTCTAAGTCTGGCCTGATTCAGAGCCGCTTATCGTGCTCTGCAGACAGATGGCCTGCCTGCAAACAGCCTCCGGAGAGGTGCGCAGGGTTTCCATTCACCTGCTGGCAGGGAATTCCTCAGAAGGTGACAATTCAGGTGTCAACACTGTAAAAATGTTGCAGTGCTACCAAGACGCTCTAGTGACTTTCTTTGATGTCAGTGGATGCACCACTAACAAACCCTTGCAGACTGCAGAGCTGGCTCGTGGCAAGCTGTCCTGTGCCACCACCTCCTCTGCTGCTGCTGAGCTGCTCTCCTGAGATGGCCAAACCAGACCTCGCGGGCTGCACTCCACTCTCGAGCAGTTTGAGCGCAGGTTTCTCTAGTAACTGAGTTGATAATTCTCAGCTTGGTCCAAACAGTGCAATCCATGCAGATACATGATTAGAGTAGGGGAGATAGGAGGTAGYGTGGGGGAGTAGTAGAGTTGGACAGGGGGCTGGATTCCAGTGGAGAGGAGTGGAGCTCCATGAGAGGGGAGAGCAAAGGTACGTACAGTGTCCTCACTAAAGATGGGTCAGAACTGCGAAGAGACATGAGGGACTGGTGTTCCCTTGGACAGGCAAGTCTACTGGACCCCCCCCCCCCCACAGACACACACCATGGCCACTGTCTTTTTCTTCACCTATTTGTGGGTTCCTGGGGAAATCCTCCCTGACAAAAGCCTAGTTTCTTGGGAGTTTACAGGTAGACTTTGCTGTTATCGGAAGTTGTGTAAACTTTCCAGCTGCGAACAGCCAGGAGAAGGGCTCTGCAGCCTCTAATCCACCTTCTCCCTCTCCAAGACCCAGAGGGGAAAAGGCAGAGAGCTGGGGCCTTTCTCAGGACAAGAGCAACTGCTGCTTCTCTTGCTACTGCCTTTGCAAGGGTGAGAAGATGAGGTAAGGAGGTCCAGGTTTTTCTCCTAGCGCTGTTCCCTCTGTAAACAGAGTATAGAAGGAAAAGAAGAGGCTGCRGGTGACGGACTCTGACCTGGATGGAGATGTTTTTGCAGTTAAAGAGAAGGAATAGATGGATGCARCTTCTTTAGAGAACTGTCTATGCAGGGCTAGAATCCACCAGGGATTAGGAGAGGCGTATCTGATTTGCATGGGTCTGCTATTAATTGTAAAGCTAATTAAGCATGAGTGTAAAACCTGAATTATTTGGGCAGTAAATAAATTAAWCAACAATATATAGTCATATAGGGATGTTATCACTGAGGGGCGATATGAACTTTTTTGCAGGGAAGGGGCGTGCAGTCTGTGGAGTTACTTGAAAAGGCCTGGMTGTAGCGGAAATAAGAAATAAGACTATAATTTCAACTAAAGCAGTGGTAACTAAACGATAAGATAATGGAAATGGGGACGTGTGGATAGTGTATGAATTTGAAACGCAAGTCAGCGGGAGTCTCTATTTTGTGCACTTATTTTTTGTGTGCTCTGTGTTTCTTGCAAGGCTGAAGAAGAAAAAGAAGCATTCTGAGAAATCTCATGTTTTTTTAGCTTGTCTTATTCCTGGGGTCCATGCTTTGTTTTTCTGGATGTGTAACTGGTGATCAGGAGGRAAAAAAAATACTTGATGCTGCAGTGGGCAATGAAGAGAAAAGAAATACTTCTTTTTTATGGGAAAAAGTGTGTAACTTAATGATTGCAATTTGTCAGTATGGAAACAAATGTTTTAATTTACTTGCAAGGACATGCAAGATTTCAAGATTTTCACCTTTTTTAGATTAAAAACCCCTGCAGAACATTTATAGGACTTTATATAACTTTCTATTTTTGATGAAAAACGGCACCTTTTCAAAAGTGACACCTAGAGAATTGCGTTTGTTATTCTTTGGTAAGAGACTGAAGTTGGCCAGTCCTGTTGTTGTCATTTATTAATACCGTTTTGCAGGGCAAAGAAATGACGGTTACGAACAGTTATATGTAACTTTGAACTATAATACTCTAGGTGACCCCGCTGAGCAGGGAGGTTGGCCTAGATGATCTCCAGAGGTCCCTTCCGACCTTACTGATTCTGTGATTCTGTGATTCTGATGGCTGAGCTAGTATAAAAGAATTACCTRGTTTTCTTTCTTTAGCCTTCCAAAGTATCCCCGGTGCTCTCATCATAAACTTGCATGTCAAAACACTTTGTTTCTTTCTCTCTTTTTGTAGTTTCCATATAAATTTTCTGAYAAATTCATTTGCTGAAGTACCTATTTAATCACTATTTGCTGAAAATATTTTAACTAATTAAAAAGTTTCTTTTTAYATGTTCACTTTGAATTTGGGGATTATACGGCATACTACATAACAGTTCCTATTATAGCTTTTAATAACCTTCAGAATTGCTTTTTGCTTTCCTCTGCTGTGGGCATATCGTATATCACATGCTGTTTAACTCCTTGGTTTCGAGATGCATGGAAGAGACTAAGTATATAAAAGCGATCAGGCATAACCATATCCTTGAGCCTTTAGAGAATGGATACATGATGTGGAATTTCCAACTGTGTATTATGGGATTTACTACCATTAAAGTATACATARATCAATACTCAATACAGCTTTAAACACATCTCCTTCAGACTTCTGTGCTGCTGTGGCCGGTCGTGTTAGATAATGTGGAATTTACTCGGGCACCATCCGGCTTTGGGGAGCTGGCAAATGCATCTCTGGGGAGCGCCGACCAGCACTGTGCACTGTCAAAACGTTACCAGCCTGCGATGGGAATGGCTGT
Source organism: Rhea americana (assembly GCF_003343005.1). Classification (NCBI taxonomy): domain Eukaryota; kingdom Metazoa; phylum Chordata; class Aves; order Rheiformes; family Rheidae; genus Rhea; species Rhea americana. The sequence goes on along the minus strand of NW_028185317.1, from coordinate 2,512,338 downwards.
GTAACTTGTGGGASTGGCAGGGCAGTGACTCAGACCAGGGCTCCGTGTTTGCAGTGCCGGCGGGGACCATGTTCGAGCCTGGCTTGTCTCCTGGTCCCTGGGACAAGGTKGTTTGCTCCACTTTGGCAGGGCGGAGCTCCAACACTTCAAAAAGCTATGTTACAGACACCTGAAATAGCTGATGGTTTTTGGAGGAAAAAATGGACTATATGTTAAATGTAATTTTACTGGGCTAATAGAAACAGCTCACTGATAACGAGGATGCAAAGTCAGCTGGGACCACTTGTATTGCTCTGTTAACTAGCATCTTCCAGGAAAATTACCAGAATTTTTTTTTCTCTCTCCTTTAATAAGCTACTATTAAATAAAGCCAAATCTTTGGGAGAAAGGTTCTTTATCTTTCCTCTAAATTGGAAGATACAAGCCTCTTCCTTACAAAAATGAGGAGGAGAAAATATGGTTGCTTGTAGTTATGCCACGAAAGGAAGGCACAAGAAGCCGGGCATCCTCCTGAGCAGAGACCTGTGCAGCTCACGCAAAATAGCAGATGTCCTGGGATGCTTCACTGAGGGTGATTTTTCTTTTCTTTAATTCTTCCCTACTTTAAGGTTAAAAACTGCTGTGGCTAGGRGACTTTGTTTTTGTGTTGACATATGATTTTATTTTTCTTTAGTTTAAGATCCTTTCGGATTGGACGGGGAGCTTTGGTGGGCGTCCGAGGGCTGTCAGTGCTCTCAGTGTTTTTCATATGGAGAAAAGGTTTTATCCAAGTGCTTATGTACTGGAAGGTCTGCACCAAAGAAATGATTGCCAAGGAATGAAATTACTGGCCGTTCTCGTTTAAGCCGGTTCCACGGCACATACTTCGAGCGCCGTACAAGCTAAACAAGATTCAATGTAAAACAGGGATTTGCTTCCTCGTGTGCGAGTTTCCGAGCCTGAGATGTCTTGTCAGGCAGGCGGAAATAATCGTTGCTGCAAGAAGATGGGAATTCTTTCCTCAAAGATATTCATTCATCAGGAGAACAATTAATGACAACTCACTAATGGCTGCAACGTTTTATTTTCTATTTTCAGCGGCATGTGCAGACCCAGGCTTCTGAGTGCCTGGGTACTCCCTCCCTGGCCCCAATTACTTTGGCAAGGAACCACTGCATGCTACAGGGACCATCGCTTCCCCAAGCGAGTGGATTCCCAGCCAAGAATAGGTTTGAGCTTYTGGCATTGAAGTAATGCATATGAGTAGCACTGGGTAGTAGAAATCACTGATTGTTTCCAGCAAAGGAATGGCAGTTGTTTAACTATGTAATTAATTACCACAGATTGGGGGTGGGGGGGAGAGAATATTTGGGTTTCCAGGCTGAGGAGGAGTATGAGAGACTTCCTAATCAGGGAAACAATTTTCTACAAGATAAAAAAAAAAAAAAAAAAAAAACAAAAAAACAAAATGAAATGTGCAACAAAACAAAAGGATCTTAAAAATAAACCTTTGAATCTGGACTGTTGCTGTCTAGATTCCTTGCCAAAGATTTTTACCCTCAGCCTGCGCACGCAGCACTGGCTGTCTCGAGGTCAATCTCCCAGTCTTTAGCAACGCTGGCGCTGCCTTTTTGCAGGCCTCTGTTATTGCTTATACCTTTGCAAAGTGAATGTAAAAAAAGTGCCCCAAGCTCTGCCATTGCCACTGTTGCGAACATCTGCAGCTGTGTAAAGCTACTCCAAAATATCAAAAGATGTTTGGCTGAAGCAAAGGACAAAAAAAGCTGTGTGAGGGATTAAACTGTGTATGCAACTGTATTTATCATGCCTATGGAAAATACATGTACATGCTGTGTCTAGTACCGTAATGCAGGGTGCCAGAGTATGATCCTGGGTGAGACCAGCATGCCCGAGTCCATTTTACTGACTCCGTGGCCCAGGGAGGCTGCAGACACGGTTCCCGGTGCGTGTCCTGCCCCTTGGTGCCCCTGGATCCTTGTCTTCTGGGGCAACCAGAAGACACCAACCGTATCACCAGAGAATGGTAAATTAAACAACATGACTTTCTGAGACTGCTTCTACTCTGCTGATGTTATGAAGCAATTAAAAAATCCGTTTTGACTATACTATTCGTCCCTGGAAAACTCCTTCTCGATCCCGGTAGCTCCAAGTACCTTGTGGCCTGCTGGCCTCTCACTGATGTAATTATTGGTGTCTAGCACAACAAAACACACTTTTTCCAAATGAGTACTAGTAAATATGTATTTTCACTTGGATTTCCATCCAAGCAGCTCTTTACCGCGTGCCCTAAAAGGGGGAAAGCCTCAGAGAGTCCCTCGGTGACAGTCCTAAATTTATCTGAACCTTCCAGATCACTAGATTGTTGCAAAAGGAACTAAGAATTAAGTTCAGGCTATTTAAAGTAAATTCTGTTTGTTAAATCTGGTAGCTAAATATCAAGGAGATGTCAATGGAAGCTGAGTGCTCAAGTCTTTCACTTCCATTGAAAAATATTAGTTTTAATGCATTACCTCTTCAGACTTGAAAGGAGAAAAACCCAATGCTAGCTAATAATGAAGTGATTAACTGTAATACTGTGCTGCATGTTTTGAAGTGAGCAGTGTAGGTGCAGACAAGTCGCGTGAATATACATCTGCCCTGCTGTTCGCAAAAGTATATTTTACATGATTTAATTACAGTTTTAAAAGCAGCAAATCAGAGAGGGAACTTAATGCCCCAATGTTTGCATTACTCGTGCTAGGAAACACCTCCACTTGGCTTGTAACCTAAATTAATTAGTAGCTTGTTTATAATTTATTTGTTTCTGGCCTGCTATAGCTGATCTTGGGAAACTAGGGAGAGACTCTGAGTTCAGGAAGGAATCTTTGCTTGTCCGAAAAGTGCTGTCATAGCAGCAGCAGTCTGGTCCCCGAGAGACGGTTATGAGACCTAGGATTCACGATGTTCCCACTGCTGAATATGCAATTTAGGTCACTGGGCTGTGTTTTGGTAGAAGATACTCATCTGTTGCAAAAAAAAAAAAAAAAAAAAAAAGAGGGGGAAGTCTGCCTTTACTTTTTAGTCTCTCTTTATGGGTGTAGAAGATGTAGAAGTAATATTCAGTTCTACTTGCACAGAGCTCATCTCTGTTGCAACATCTCTGTTCAGTTCAAGGGAGTTGAGAATCTGTTAAATTTGGGCATTTCCCAGGGTCTCCAGAAGAGCAGCAGCAACAAAGGCTAAATTCAACCCAGTACAATCCTGATAAAGAGAACTGACTTTTAGGTGCATGATAGTGGGACTCTACCGAGGAAGAAATRAAAGATCCTAAAATTGTTTAGGTGTCTAACTAAACCACCGTTGGCAGGTGCCAGCCCGTGCAGGGGAACGGCTCAGCACGCCCCAAGGTTTGCAGCGTGGACTTGTCTAGCTAGGAGGAAATCGGAGGTTGACTGACTTGCTAGAATAGCATACTTGTACACTTACTAGACGAGTGTATTTGTATCATTATATATATATATATATATATATATATAATTCTTTTAGAACACTTTTCTGGAATCTGGTAAGAATTTTACTTGGAGAAAGGGGCAACTGGGAGCAAACTTGCAGGAGGCCTTGGTAGTTATCCTAGTTTAAAAAAAAAAATACTCAGACGTTCAAAGGAATGAATCTCCCCACCTTCAAACCCAAATGTGCCTCCTAGATAATTCATCAGGCAGAATAATGTTCAAAAAACAGCAACAGAAAAATCTTTTCTTCCTAACTATCTAATGGTATGAGAAGAAACAAACAATTTTTTTCTTCTCTTTACAACATTTCAACAGTGAAATTTGGAGAGTTTGGAATTTCGCTTTCTTGTGTTTTTTTCTAAATCTCAAAGATCTAAACAGTGAGAAGGTTTGTGTGCATATATAAACATAGGTGCATTTTTATATTTATTATTTGAATGCACCTATCTGTGCTTCCTGTTCACTAATTAATTTGGCAAAAGCTCACAAAGTTAATGATGTATACTGCATGAAATTACACACTAAATTAAAAACATCACCCTGGAATTTACTGTGAGATACTAATTGTTGAAACTCTCATGAAATAGGAAGTTTGTGTAACTTGGCATGATTTGTCATTTATAATAACTATTCTCTTACTGAAAGTTATAGGATTTACAGACGAGTTGATCCAGATCACCTATGTGCAACAGTTAGTCATTAGCTCCACTGTTAAATTTCCTTCGTGCTCATTCAGTCCTGCTTTTAAGAGAGTTTTAGATTATTGAATATATTTGCCACCGAAGCTGCTATGTTTATATTAGGCATGGCTGAGTCTCTTAGCCTACCATAAACACTTCCAACACGCTTCAGAGTGAAACTGTCGCTCTGAATTTGCCTCCCGCAAGAATTAAAGTGATATAATTCTTCAGTGGCCGTGGCACAAATATTGCTGGTAACCTCCCTAATAGACGCAAGTCGCAGAATAACACTGATCTCGGATTTGCAGGGTTTCCCTCTTCTGCGTTAGCTTGCCATTCTAAAAGAAAAAATACGACTTAAAAAAAAAAAAAGCAGCATTTTTTTGAAAAGACTTCACCTATCTCTAAGAATGCTAGAGTTCAAACAGCAGTTCAAACTATTCCTGCAACTCTATAGCAACTAGAAAAGTGTTAAAGCTTTCCTGCATAAATCTAGTTATAGAGGAGTGGAAAATCGATATTTGAGATTAATCACTAGAAAAAAAAATCAAGCTCATGTTGAATGAGATGAGGGTATAATTTTTCCTTTGGGATGGGGGGCGAGGGGGGAGGACAGAGAGGGAGAACAGAAACATCCAAGGATTTTCTGCTTAGTTTTAGTTAGCTATATTTCTAAGCTGAACGTTTATCTTGTATCTTGCAAAGAAAATGAATTTTCGGATAACTTACTTCTCAATTATTTCTTGTTATTTTTYCAGGATCGTAGGCACTTTTTGTTTGTTTGTAGTTACCTTTCTTTAACATGTAAGATATATTGAGACATAATTCAAAACGACAGGAAAGAAGTAACCAATATCTGGTGCACAAATGATCCCCTGTTAACATGTCACATATTACATCCTTTATTAAAAACAGTCCCTGCTCCGTATTGGCGAGCTGTTTGCAGCTATCACCCATAACTCTCGTTTATGATGGATTGGCTCAAAACTTCTTACTATGAGTAAGAAAATATTAGCATTACTATAGATGTACAATATTGCTTATATATATATTTTTTTTATATATTGTCTTAGCAGGGATTTGGAGGCTTTCCAAGGCACCTAAGGGAGCCTGGTTTCTAAGCCTCAGAGGGGTTTAAGCATCCAGCCTCTGCAGAATCTGCTGCTTTGCTGAGAGTGAGACCATACCTGCCAAGGTGGGGTCTGTCTGTCTGAGGTGTAACTTCCTCGCGCTCCTTTGACTAGCCCAAATTTTAGCACAGCTTTGCTTGTACCTTGTGAAAGTAATTTTTTTCAAATAACATTTTTCTTTATCATATGCCATTTGTCGCCTGACTTTCTGTTCATTCAAAAAAAACAAAACAAAAAAGTACGTAAATGCTGAATTATTTGGCACGTAGGATCTGAAAAACGCTGTATGCGTCCTCTCAATTTTACCTTCCCTATCGGATTCAGGTTTCCTTTGTGCTGAAACCGGAAAATCTTGCGTCTTCGTTCTGGTGTCGCTGCAACAGCCGTCTCTCGTGAGTCCCGTGCTTGGCAAACTTCTCTAAAACAGGCAGCGAGTAAACACCCTGCCGCCGCTGAGCAGGAGCAGGCTGAGAAACGCGCGGCTTGCCAAAGCCCGCGTACGTATTTCTCGCGCGAGCGTGTTCACAAGCAGACGCCCGGCGTTGTTTTGCAAGGGGCTGCTGGTCCGCCCAAAGGGACGTGCTAGCAGATCTTGGTTGTGATTGATGCCTCCAACACGTTATGGAAGCTTTCATTAAAAAAACAAACAAACAAAAAAACAAAAAAAACAAAAAAACAACAACAAAAAAACCAAAAGTTTTTTATTTTATTTTATTTATTTATTTTTTTACGGGTCCAAGCTTTAGAAAAATATTCGACAGCCGAAGGACCCGAGAGCGGGGCTAAAAGTGCTTGGACGTTTCCCCCGCGGGGCCGTTCCTGCCGGGTGAAGGATGCTGCTCGCGCGGGGCTGGGAAGAACAGGCGCAGCCCGGAGAGCTGCTCCCCGCACGGGTCTTGGCAGCCCTCCCTAGTGCGTATCTCTGGCAGTAATATCGCCCCGCTGGAAAAAACACCGTGTTCTCTTGGCGGGAAAGGTGATGGTATGTTTATCGCACGGTGAAGAAATAAATGGTAGCCATTACAAAGGTGTATAATTCAGCAATTACAGTTATTTGTTTTTCTGACACCTCCTGCAAACAGTTATCGCTTCAGTCAAACATAATTTGATTATCATATTTTTTTTTTTCCTCCCAGTACTGTGTATTAACAGGGCAAATAAAAGGGGAAATAGTGCAGTCCCYTGTAATAAAGAAAACAGCAGCAAACTATTAATGCTCTTTGAAAAGAGTAGTTTTAACAAAGTAAGCAAGAATCATTTTCTTTGGTTGAGTGTTGATTCCCTAGTGTGCTCTCAGTAAGTAATTAGAATGGCCCAGTGAATGTCAGCATCAGCTTGTTTATTCTCATTATTTTATCATTTTAAAAACCCTCTAGGTGATGAGACATGCAGTATAGAACATAATTACCATTATTAGCATACTAATTGGACACAAAAATAGGCCAACTACAAGGTAGCCAACTGAATAATTTCACATTAATCAAACACCATAGTGAATAAGCCTATTGTTAAATTGACAGCTACAATAATTGGCAATATTTCGCCACGAAATATAAGAATTCCTTGTAATGTCTCTGCAATGTTATATAATTCAGTAATTTTCCACATTTCCGTGCTTAACTTTGTACACCTAGTTCAAGTTCAAGAAAACATCGTGATAAGATTATTAGACTATTATCGAGTGGACAAAGTATATAAAGAGCTGCTTGTTAGCATTCAGGAACAGATTCACATGATAAGAAAACAAAAAGGCTACCAATTCAGTTACTTGTTGCTTCAGCATTGAATATGTATAAAGATTCATGATAAGATTTTTCTTAACTGTATAGTAAAGTCTAACTCACATCTTAAATGCAGAAAATGGCAAAGAAATTAAAAAAAAAAAATCCCAAAAAGCACAGGAAAAAAAAAGCAGGGGATCTGCAACTTTCATCCTCTAGGATAATTTTCTGGCTGTGGCTGGCTTGTTTTTCAGTTGTGCATTTGTCTCGGTGCCGTTCCAGTCTCATTTAATAGCAAGCGAGAAAGTTGCAAAGCCACCAAGAGAAGTGGGAATTCATGAAACGCTCAATTAGTACCAGGCAGGAAGGGAAAACTGGCCCTAGCTGCGTTTCGCTTTGAAAACCATGAGGGAAATAGGACAGGAAAAGAGTGAGTGGAAAGGCGAGGAGAAACAAAGACAGGGAAGGAGTAAGCAGGGGAAAAATGAGGGTTGCAGCAGAGGGAAAGGAGCAGATAAGGAGACCAGAACCAGATGGTGGAACAAGAGGAACAGAACTRGGAGAAGAGGAGAAGAAAGAAAAACAGTGAGGAAGGAAGAAAATAGAGTCATCAAGGAAAGAGTAAGAGAAGGTAAGGTGAGCATGGGGGAAAAGAGTTCAGATTTGGAAGAAAACGCAACAATATTCTTTTAAGGATTCAAGGGCAAGGGGAAACACAAGCATCTCGCTGAAAGCAACGTTTCCTTCCCGCTCCCTGGGCTTTCAGAGAYGTGGAGACAGGAAAGGAGGAGAAGCTTCACATTTAACTTTCTGGTTATTTCAGTTAAGAAAAATGTTTTAGAAAAGTTTGTGTAAACAAAGCGATATTTTTGGGGTTCCTGGGCCTGTTAGCGGGTGTCCTGTCGAGGATGTGTGCTGGAGCAGTCACGGGCACAAGGGCAATAACGCTAGCCCCAAGCCCCCAGARCATTTCTGGGTGGCTTCTAGAGCAMRTGTGGGCTGATCGACGCTAAAATCATGTGGTCAGTTTGACCGCTGATATTTAACTTTGAAGAAGTGAAGCGAACGAAGGGTAAGAGCCTAATAAAAAGTCTGCATAAATGGCTTTCGGGGAAAAAAATGGCTTTCGGGGAAAAAAATGGCTTTCGGGCTTTCACAGAACCGGACCTGGCATCCGTTGCCGTGAGCCTCTGCGTCGGCAGAATTGGCCTTTACCGAAGCGTTCGGAGCAGACTGCATCGAGAACGGGCCAGACGCTACTTGAAACAGCGTTTTGTTGCTTCAGCTAAATAACTGAAATATTCCGGTGGCCAGACGGGCCGTTCTGGCGCGGGCTCCGCAGAGCCCGCTCCGTCCGGCCGTCAGCGCCCGCGCTCGCGCCGGGGGCAGAGGGAGGGCCGGTGCCGAAGCCGGGGCGACGCTGCGGGGGAAACCCGAAYGTCCGCGTTCTCCGCGGCTCTTGGGACTGGCGGCTGATTTAATCAAAAGCAGCTTTCTATAGGCGGTAACTACTAAATTTCACGTTGAAACGCGGCTGTCTTGGTTTGAATGAAGCTGTTCTTTGCTTATTAATTGCAACGGGTAATACGCCGGTGACGACCGGGGACGCCTGCTAAAACACTGCAGATCGCCTATAACCGCCGCGTATTGATTAACTGCTTTATTTCCCTCTGCAGAATCCGTCTTCCCAGTAGAAAACCCACAGTACAAAGGCACAGGACTGTGCTTCAGACATCTCTTGATTCAGAGAGGAAATATCCAGGGAGGTGTCAGACGGTGCTGGGTCAAATAATACGGGGAATATATGCTCAGAGTTTGTTTTTAAGCGTGAGCGTACAAGGCAGAGGTCCGGTCTACTCACCGAAACTGAGAAACGTATCTCCAGGCGCTCACTGCCTGAAGGTTTTTTTTTTTTTTTTTTTCCTTTAGCTAATTTTGTATCTGTGAATGACCATAATACTTGGGTCAGATGGGTCTTGAAAGATCTATCGAGAAGTGATACAATCTACCTGTTATAGAGGAAAATTTAAAGCGGGGGTGTGTGTGTGCGACCTGTGCCAGGTCTATAGCAGAGTTAAGAACAACAGCCAAGGCCTTTTTTTTTCTTTTTTTTTCTTTTTTTTTTTCCCTAATAGATTAGAGTGGCTCTGAAATGTGCCAGCCCCCTAGCTTGGAATAAAGAAAATGAGGAGAAAACTGAAAATATCCTTGACGTTTCTCTTAACACATTAAGAACTCTCCAAACTGAGAAAAGATCCTGAACGGTTCTTCTCCTTCTGTCGCCGAGTCTGTGCTTTTTTAGCTCAGCTTGTCGTGCTCGGCTAAAATGCTGCCTGTGAGATGATACTCCCGTAGCACCAATGGACGGTGCATTTAATAGATATGCTTGTTTCTATGCCCRTTGCTCGGGGCAAAATCCAGAACCCCGTGGCTAGTGACCCGGCTAGGCCTGGGCAGGGTGTTTGCCACAACCACCCCTTTCTATCGTGCCTCAAAACTGTGACACTCTCTCCGTTTAAAAAAAAAAAAACTGCAAATCTGATGTTGTCTCATCTTTTAAATATATCTGCACAACTAATGAAAGAAAAAAAGCAGAAAACCAAACCAGCCCCTAAAACTGAAAGCCAAAAGGGTGAAGGATGTTGCACACATTCAGGCACAGTAAACAGAAGAAAAGCGCTGGGAAGGATAGCTGTTGAAGACATTTAAATAACAAATAAATTTCAGGAAATCCCAGTCTGCTTAGGGACAGAGAGTAGGAAAATAAATTCATCACCGGAAATTATTTGTTCAGCTTGGCTCCTTAATGTGTCAGCTAAAGATGATTTCTAAGAGCGAAGATTTTCTTTTCTTGCTCAAAATGACTCAAAGAAATGAATATTCCAGCCACCAAGTGAGGTTAATATATGAGTTTCATAGCCATTTACTCAACGCTGCAGTTCCCTGCAGAGTAATGGCAATGAGATGCATTCTGGGATTGCCAGAGGTAAAACCGTAGTAGATGTTCTTGAATAATTTAGCAATGTATGAAAGCTTATTTCATCATCATCAACACAGTAATACCTTGCACCAAAAGAGTGCTTTTCATTTCTGTTCTCAAAAGCTGTGCAAGTATTCTCATTCCCGTTTTTTTCAGTTGTGGAAACTTGAGAACGGAGAGGTAAAGTGATTTTTTTTTTTGAAGATGGTGAAGGCTGTGGCAGRCCTGGGATAAAAATTCAGATCCCAGGAAGAGGCATCTGTAATGATCGAGTTTAATCTGTGTGTGAAGACACTACAGGTTAGACCTCTCCATCTCACATTCTGCAAAAGAGAGGAGGGAAGAGATCTAGGCAGAAGTATTTTTCTCAACTCTTCCTTTTCTGGTAAAGTTGAGAGTTTGCTGCCTTCTGACAGATTTTCTTACTTCTCCCCCGCCATTCCCTCCTTTTTCAGAGTAAAAGGAATTTAAATGTGTCGCTAGCATGTGAGCGTTGGTTATTTTAAAGCGGCAGAGGATATTTAAACCTAATTCTTGCAATGAAAAGAGGCTATTGTTACASTCTAGTGTAATTATTAACATTAGGCTTAAAGTAAAAAAAGCTCTCAAGCCTCTCTTTGGGCTGTTTTAGCATGCATATAGTTGGTAACTTTTCTAAGTTTAAAGAGTCTAAAATCTCATGAATTTTGTTTTTCCCTGAATGTAGATTGGTCTTTAATGAGATCAGTGAAGAGTGCTGGTACTTCACTGGCCAAAATTGTAGATGTGTTGCTGCATTTCCTATTTACCCTGTAGCACGGGGATTTCAGAGTGTTACTGCTAATGTGTTTTGCATTCTATTAGACTCCTATAAAATTTATGGTCAGGGAGAGATTGCAGAAACAGTATGGGGAGTCAGAGCTATGTTTTATTCTCTGCATTACACTTTTTTTTTTTAAGTATATGCTTTCAAAATAGTCAAAGGAMGAGAAAGGGAAACAGAGCAAAGCAGGAACGTCTAAGCGTTTGAGATCAGTTTCTTAAAAACAGGGCTGGTTTCTGAGCTGTCAGAGATGGGGGGGGGTGGAAAAAAAAAAACGTGGCCTAAAACAGCTTAACATAAGTGATCTTAATAGTGAGATGCAATGAGAGCACCCTTGGCTGGCCCAGACAAAAGACAGGAGGAAAGAGTGGGCTGTTGGGTAGAGAAATTAGCAATGGAAAAACCATACATTGTTAATTATAGTTCGGGAGCAGCCTGAAATGGCTAGTGCTGTTCTGTGCTAGTCCCTTCTGTTCGCTGTCCTCATTATCACTGTGTTTGGTCCTGTTCCAGTTGTGCATTAAGCACCATAACTAACACCCTACAAACCGTGGGTTTTGTTTCCCTAATTTAGCTCCTATGGAGAGAGCTGTGCCTGTGTCAGTGTGTTCCGATTTGGCAGATTTTTCTCGTTGTGCATGTTGATGTGGGCTCACTCGAGGAAGAAGTGGATCCTTAACTTTGACTGTAGAGTGGCAAGTTCTACGTTTTATTTATTTGTTCTTTTTTTTGGAGCATTTATCCATGACCCACTATCCCCCCAAAGACACTGTGACCCCCCATGGAGATAAACTTTAGAGTAGAAAGTTGCCCTGTGCCAGGGAAAGGGGTCATYGCGGTGCATCCTTTAAAGATCTAAATCTTTTAGATGCACAGAGATCTAAAGGCAGACAAAAGCTGTAGTCAGGGCCCTGATCTGACTCAATGTTCTACGGGAAGTTGAAGCAAGTTAGGCATATATTGGCCCATTTGGGTGAGGAAATATCGCTGTTTCCATGCTGGTCGGGATTTCCTGCTGGTGACTGCTTCACTCCTGGATGTACTGCATGGGTGAGTACGGGGGGGCAAGCGGAAAGTGCAAAAAACGTAGGATTTGATACAAACGGTCAGATGGGCTAAAATCTTCAATGTGTTTGAAGATASTTGCAGATAGAGTTCAAAAAGCCTGAAAGAATCAGAAGCTGTATGTGTGAAAAATCTTAGAAAGAGAAGAGGAGCCCAACAGATGAACCCCAGGAACGGCGTGTGTCAGAGACTGGTCGGATAGCTAACGTGCAGACGTGGAGGTCGGTTTTGCTTGTGCCTACATGTGATGTTCTTCTGAGCTGGCCCTTGGGGTGAGCAGTTCATCACCCCCTAGCTCTGGTATTTTCCAACTCTGTGCCGTTTCTAAACATCATTAGCCTCACTGTTATTGTACTATTCCCAGTGACACTGCCTGTGAAATAGTGCTCAACAGGTGGTAGTAAAGCTAGATAGGCTGTTTGATTAACTCAGTGAAACAATTTCCGAAACTCCTGCCTCCCAGATGAAATACAGCGTGGCATTTCGGGGACGATGCAAGTGCACAGGTAGCAGGAATAGTGTTGTTAACCCCAACCACCTATTATAGTCCGTTTTGCACTGCGTCTATTAAGCCCTGAATTTGAAACCTGGGATAAGCCTTCTCTGGAAGAAAGGCAAACACTTAGGGATGTTGATGAATCAGTCAAATCAATCGCATAACGTTGTTCTCTGCTGTTTGCCTCCTGGGCTAATTTGCATTGTGTTAAAGCAAAAAGTAATGGTTGGGCATCTTTCTAAGAAGGAAAAAAGTGCTGAGGAAAAGTTCCTCTTCGCAACCTGAAACATGGACTGCTRAAAGTTAAATGCAGGCACAAAAGTCCAAGGGCAATGCTGAAGCTTGCTGCAGTCCTTCAGCAGTGCTTGATGGTGCCGAGCCTCTCCAAAGAGCTGCTCTGCTGAGAGGAGCGGATCCCGCAGTAAGCGGGATCCCGCAGGAGCARCGAGCAAACTGGCAGCTCTTCACCTCCCGTTCTCTTGGCTTTTGGCAAACAGTAGGTTGTTTGGRCAAAAAGAACAGCAGAGTTGGTGGCCTGGACATAAAAAGAGCTTCTGCACCCTCTTGGTTACTGGGTTACTGGGCACATCTGGGTCGYATGTGGCCAGAGCCGGTTCACAGCAGCTTATGACTTCTTTGCTTGTACCAGGGCCAAACTGTGGTCTAAGCTATTTCCTTTGCTTGATACTTAGCCTGATCAGCAAGCCTGTGCCTCAGAATGCGTCATCTCATGAGTCAAGCTGAATAATATAGATGCTGACATGGGAGAGAATGGGAGAGAGTGCAGACAAAAACATGAACAGCTTTTTTCTTTCTTTCTTTCTTTCTTTTTTTTTTGCGTTTAAGTGCACATTCTTTATTTCTACACGCTTTTTTTTAAACAGTCTGTCTTTCCATCCTTAAGTATGACTAAATTACCGGGTAAAACAGTTATTGTTCATATTATTAAAAAGTTGTAATGGATTTATATAAAATACAGACAGTGCCATTGTTCTTGAAGTCCATTTTRTTGTAATGAAGTTCTGCTCTTAATATTCCATGATCTTCAATGTCCTTTACAAGTAACTTTTTATAAATTAATCTATAATAATCTAATTCAAGTCAGTTAAAGTGGATAACTATACTCCAATTATGATACTGGGAGGATTTTTTACATAATGTGGGCTTTTATAGTGATGGTTAACACTAATACTGTAGTTTACAACATACTGTATGAATCACTAATTAAATGCCTAAGTAGCAATAATGGAAGTGGAACTATCAATACCGAGAAGATATCAATGATGTAAGGCATTAATAAAACTTTATGGTACCATTTAATCTTTTTTTATAGGTACTCCATTATGTCAGTGAAAAGAAAAGACAGAAAAACAAGAATCTAAGAAAGTGGAACTTAAAGGGACGAGAAAATGAAAATGAAAATCTGCTTTTCCTTGGTACCTTCCCCACCACATGGGCCAGATACAAAATTAATAAGACGGGGAACTACCTTTAGAAATTAACCCAATTATTTTTTTAATGTAGCTGTTCATTGCACTTGAATGGTTTAAATGTTATTTAAATAACAGATATTTTATGAAAAAAAAAAAATCCAGGGCAGCATAAATAGTATCTTAAAAAAAGGAATGCAAGTTTAGTAACAAAACTGACTAGAAAAGGAACAGCTAAACTGTTGTTTTCCTGCTATTGGCTAKCTGAGATGACTAGCAGAGTAAATATATAAACATTTATATTGGAAGTAAAAACTATTAACAAAGGTATTTTATTTTTAAGCCAAAACACAAACTTGGCTTTCAGCGCTGTCCAAGGCCCGTTCGAGGCAGCTCGGCCGCTCTCCTGACGGGACATCTCCTCTGTGTTCCTTGGACGGCTTCCAGGGTCCCCTGCAGGAAAGCAATCTGCCAATTTGCATATCAAAGCAAAGGAATAAGCCAACCCCAGCAGACCTCTAAAGGGAAGTGAGAGTATATGGGAATTTTTAGTTTTAACAACTCTCAATAAAAAAAAAATAAAAAAAAAGACCACCTCCATTCCTCTCATGCAACAGTCACTTCAAATGCTTTTGTAACACTTTTGAGCAGGAACGAGTATTTAACCCTTCACATTCTCTTTCAGGGAGTTGTTGTGTTTGGACAAATAAGGAGGGGGAGATTTCTATTCCTGAAAAATGAACATGGTATCAGCTCTAAACATCATTGTGCAAATTATTGCACTGAGACCTGCTACACGCCTTGACATATATTAGAAATGTGCAGGAGTCGTGCTAGTGTACGTGCTGTCTGCTGTTGAGATGAGACGTTCATCTAATACGCGGTTTCTAGCCTTGATCATTTCTCTTAGCCTTGTAGGAGGGATTTGACATTATCCACGCTGAAGATCTTTGCTGAGAATTAGCACCGAATTCCACCTTGCCTCGATGTCCACCACTGCCCACATGCTGGGCAAACTGGAGCTGATGGAACCTGCCTGGCAGCTCCTAATAAAAAAGAATCACTTTCTATATTATTTTGAAACTATATCTTCAGTGTGAGTAGATGAAGAGGCTATGAAAATTCTTTGCTGCTATTGGTAAAGATTAGAGCCAAGCAGTAATGTCTTTCTGCATTAGGAAATTCATTATTCCTCTTCCCCATCAAATAGTGTTGTTGGCAATCTTCTGCCTCGCATGTGTGGAAGCCTAGGACATCAATAATGCTGGAAATTTATAAGTGAAACCAATCTTTGTGCAGTCTTCCCCTTTCCTCCTGTATATCACTTTATTTTATAGTCATAATATCTGTTCTCTTTGAATATCTTTGAAGAATTGCAGGAAT
Source organism: Rhea americana (assembly GCF_003343005.1). Classification (NCBI taxonomy): domain Eukaryota; kingdom Metazoa; phylum Chordata; class Aves; order Rheiformes; family Rheidae; genus Rhea; species Rhea americana. The sequence continues at coordinate 2,497,160 of NW_028185317.1, read as the reverse complement.
TTAACAGCAACTTCACTCTTACATTTCTGGTCTTCAAAACCAATGCTAATTCTGTTCAGTGGGTTTTTGATAAGTYTGTCATTCAATGAAATATAGTTGAAAAGCATGAACGAATATACCTCTTCGTCATACCAAACATCGTAGGCGTATTATTAGTAATATGATCAAACCCAAACAATAATTAAAAGGTATCTGCAAAAGGATGTGGGTTTTCCTTAAGAGATGCTCCTACAAGTACAAGCCTGTGCCGTGTTTATCAGGTGAGCAGAGCTTATCCATAGTAATTTGGTTTTGTTCTGATTTTAGATAGATTTAGCAGCACTTATTCTGGAGCAGTCGTTATCCACTGGCTGGCACTAAGGCAGCCACGTAATAGACTTCTCTGAGATACAAACATTATTCAGATGCTTTGAAGCAACTGTAGGTTTTCCTAGACGTATCCAGAGCTTTAAAACACAGGAAGTTCTTGTGCAGGAATTAGATGAAAGAAGTTCTGCCACTAAGCTTTAGGTCTTTTCACCCTTTTCAGTCTTTCAGTCACTTTTATTGTATTTCACAGGTTTCTCGGTAGAAAGTGAAGTGAAAAGGAGAAAAGATCAATGGATGTTTGCTGTTAACTCTTAGCCATGCATTCCTACCTCTTCCTATATCCTTATCCCTCCCGACAGTAGCTGAGCACTGTATCACAGAATGTGCCATAAACCTGGGACCTAATCACATGGTTTTGTTTAGAAATCTAGAACTGACACTAATGGACAAACAAAAAAGAAAAATCAGCGAAAGCGTGGAAACAGCCATGCCAACAAGAAAAACTGGAGACAGTGAACTAAGTGCAAATGATCACAACAGGGACTGGCTGCACTTGCATAGTGACAAACAYAGATTTTTGTAAATCAAATCATAGCATACAGCTGCACCACAGTAAAAAGACAGGCTTAAAGTAATGTCAAGAGTTAACGATCCCACGTGTGCTCATTGCAAAAGGGAGCTGTTTTGTGGGGACTGRTAAGAAATTTCTCCAGTGACATTATGTGATTTTATTTCCCTGGAAAAATATAACTACAGGCAGGCTAGTACAAATGTACTGACCAAGGTATAGTGGAGCTGTATGGTACAGCCGCAAACATACAGCAATATCTCACCTGGTTCTGCTTTCTCTAATGCAGATATCCAGAATTACACAATAGGTTAAGTAAAATTCTGCCAGACCTGGACAGTTTAATACAACAAATTTTATAACCTGGACATTCAATATCCTTCCCCATTTGGTTTATCATTCAATAAAAGACATAATATTTAATTTTATTTATGGGCTTAATATTCACTTTTTTTTTTGTATACAGTTTTTCCCATATAGGCATTCAGAAATACATTAGAAAACCACCGAGTTTTGATGCTCGGAGCAGTGTGTTGACATGAGGACAGGTGTCTGCTTATGGCCAGGAATCCGACTTTATCCATGAGCCAATGAGTTGACAGGCTACAGGCTACCGGAGTGTTGTAATACTTTGTGCACTATCAAGTATAATGTTTCCCCTTTTCCCTTTTAATATTAAAACATCTAAAACTGTCAAGGTTTAGCCGCCTGTTTAGGCTCGCTCTCTTCAGAGAGGTCCCGCGCTCCTCAGGTGGCTCGCTCAGCACTGATGCAGCTGCGGAGATGCCTCTTACGGCCAAAGACTCGATGACTTCGGCTTCTGGACCAGAGCCAGGAACCTTTCGGATTTTGAAGATTTTTTTTAAGGAGGTAATTTCTCCAAATCCTTCCCAAAAGGGGAAAGATACCTATGTGTATAAGCTGTTGACAGTAAGGGACATGTATATGAATGGAATAAACTTGCCTGATTTTTGTATTGGTRTTCTTCATCCATTTCTTCACGAAGTATATCAGACACAGGCACCTAATTTAACAACAAAAACCTTTTTTTTACATGCTGGCTGCTTGTGAAATATCTGGTGGCTGGTAGACTTGATTCTATCCTCAAAGAGATGCTGAAGAGTTTCTACATCCTCACCTTGCGTGTTAAGTAACTGTGTGTGTACAAAACACTGCTTCCGGAGCGCTGCAGGCTCTTCATAAATGAAACTTGTTGCAAGTTTGAGTTTGGGGTTGACAGGGTAAGAAGAACAGCTGTGATGTTCTTCTAAAGCTAAATGTTGCCAGTTTTGCATAATCTGCAAAAATATGTTGTCAGGACTGGAGTTCCAGCTGGCTCCCTGCCATCCTCTTCCTCTGCAATGTGTGTTGCGAAAGTGGCTGCATAATCTGTGGAATGGAAGGTTTGTCTTTACGGCACTGAGATGTCAACCACGAATGTAGAAAAAAAAGACTTTTTTTTTTTTTTTTTAAAAAACTAATTTGCAGTTCTTCTTATGCAGTGGCCACTCAAAAAGAAACTAAGGGAAACGCAGTTTCTGGGAGCCCCATATATTCCTTCTCTGACAGTGCAGGGTTAGACGTAGCTGCAAYGGGAATAGAGGGGCTGCACGCTTGCTACACGCTACGGTGTTAGCATATGCACACCACAATCTTCTTAATACCCATGGTAAATCCCACTGTCTGTTACAAGAGCTGTTTTGAACGTTAGGCTTGTTTGCCTTCTGTTTTTTAAGCTTATAAACACTCTGGGGCTGAAATTCCCACAGAAGGTAACAAGAGCTACRCTAAACCACAGTAATGGTCTATTTAAATGGAATTATCTCGGGCACCTGAGGAGAACGGACCAGCAGAATGAGGCTCCCAGGTTAAGCCAGAAACTGAGAAATAGGTCATCAAGCAGGGGGCTTGCGGGTCGCAGTTGGCTTTTTCAGGTAATTGGTGATCAGGGGAACAGCAAGATGCTTCACTGGCCAATTTAGAGAGATGATGACAGCAGAGAGGTTCGTGTTTTAGGGTAAGTGCAGCAGGATAGGGGAGAGAGGAGAGTCCTGGATCTTTCAGGCTGTATTTGGATTCAGGGAACATAAAGAAGCGTGGCTGTGAGAAAACTGACAGTGTGTTGATGACCTGTTATTTTGTTTAGATTTTGTTAGATCTTGCACTATTTAAAGCAGAGCCTAACTGGAGAAGCTTGGTGCCTACCAAGTGAGACAGCTCCACGCAACAGTCGTTCTAGATTGTATTACACTCTCATTTTCTGCGATGCAGCTGTGTCACATTTGATGGGGTTTTGTGGAAAACATGAGTAGAAGATGACAACAATTTTTAGTTTTTGATAATTTGATGTTGCTCACCTGCTTAGATTCAAGGGTCAAGAACTATCATTTACATTTGACTTCTTATTTTAAGCATGTTGCTACTACTGTTTGTGGAGGTTGAACAAGGATTTGATGCAAATTTTCCAGTATTACGTTTACTAGTGCATGCTTGTAAGATTTTGTGTTTTTATAAAATGCTCTTGCATTTGGAGAACGTAAAGTTCTGATGCAGATTGCAATTAAGCAGATGATTTGGAATGCATCTTTGTTCCTGGAATTGTACCAGAAATCTTCTGGCTTTGATGGAATGAATAAGGAATCGAAAAAATCTCATATGAAGCCCTCACCATGTTTTTTTTTTTTTTAGACAGTTCATGTGAAGGTAGTGCTTAATTATTACTTTTAATTAGCATGAAAAGATGATGCCAACATCTGCAGTTCTTTATCTCTTAAACCAAAATGTTGTTGGCTTCAAGAGATGTCTTCTCTGTTTTGGCCTAGGTCTAATAACAGAGTTAGTTTGCTGCCAGGGCATAAAGGAGGTAGATTTGACTTTTGAGATGAGACAGATGGGCAGTAGGGAATGTAAAATCTATAAGAGGGCTTTAGGAATGGTTAAGCTCAATAAAAAGGTTAGAATTTGCTCTGTTATTGTTAATCTCTATTAATAATTAAATAAATTCGAGAAAGGAGGTGAGTTTGAGCAGCGTGTGTTGGGGGGGGGCATGATTTTTCTGTGCGCATGTCAGGCACGTAGCTTGGAAAAGGGGCTGGTGTRACAGGTTGCTACCCAAGACATGGGAAGCGCCTGCTTTAATTCCTTACCTTATCTATGCACCTGGTGCTTCACGCGCGTCTCCAAGGCTGCGCTGTTTCTGTGCTACCAGCCAGCTTTACTGAAGGAGCTGTGTGGCTGTCAGTGCAGCTCTAAGTCTTAGCGATTCGGACCCACGGACACCTACCTGCAGACCCACGGACACCTACCTGCAGGCTGGCTTCGGTTCCCCAAAAACACAACCGGACTAAGTGTTCTTTAGCCTACAGTGGTGCTTTCATAAAAGATGTTAAGCAGTAAAATACTATGGTATATAGATACCAAAGATCTGTTTCACTTTATTTCATCCAGAATAATATGAAAGCCCTTATTTTTTTTTAATTATTATTTATAACYATGCAAAAGGTGTAAATGTATTTTCTAGAGTCTAGTGATGAGACTGCTTAGAGATTGCTTGTCCTGTGTCATGAGCAGACTCGTTGCAAAATCTCCCCTGAATATGTGTAGTTGTCTTTTGATAATTCGCGTAGTCTATTTTATTTGCTACCAAAATACGTTCTTCATCTGATGGAGACCTACACAGCCTTTTTTACACCTGRCTGATTTTTTTTCCTTTGGGTTGCTTATCCTTCAAACATGTATTAAAGGTATGAGGAAAATATTTACTGAGCTGTTACAGAATAGAGCAGAATCAGGGAAAAGCATATATGCCATCCTCCCTTGGCAAGTATGTTGCAGTATTATCTCTTAATAAATCAGCTATGTGAACTAAAGGTGCAAATAACATTTTTTTTTTTACTACAGAATGATAAGACAGAAATACTCCCAGAACTGTGGTTTGGAAGAACTGGGCTTTTATATGTACAGACAGGGCTTGCAGTGTGAAGCTCTAACAAAGTTTCTGCCTGTGCAATTAGGCATTTTATCTTATTATTTTAGACATCTGCATACTGCTATCTACATTATTAGATCCTTTTGTCTATCCTATTGAYGGATTACTCAATATAATMATCCAGCAATAATTTATGTATTGARTATTTTTTATATCCAAGTGGCTTGGCAGCGTCTGTGACGGGCAGCACGTAGGGCTGGCTGCCTTGCTGTGCATGAGCGCGCTTCCTTCTAGTGGCTGGTGCTAGCAATGGTCAAACCAACTCCTTCTAGCAGAGCTCTCTGTTTGCAGTGGAGAAACGGGCCTGAAATATTGGTGCTGAAGGTCCTGCCTTGCTAAGACTTCAAAATCTGCATGAGTGGATGAGGCTACCAGTGTTGAGAAGCAAGCTTGTGCCTGTGTGTTGCAGGGCAATAAACACTTTTATGGAAGACAAAGAAATAATTAAGAAAATTAAAGCAAAGCTGTTAGCACTGCCACAGTCTTAAATCCATGTCAATGCCATGAAATAGAAAATACTAAAAAAGTCTCACTTTATGTAGCTTATGGCCAAAATTTTAAGGTTGGGTACCTGATATTTCAAGTAGTAAGATAGTTTTTCTCCTGGTGAGAAATTTAATTACATGCTTGTGCTGAGAAATTTCTGTTAGGATTAGCAATTTCTATTCTGCCTGCTCTACAGTCTCTCTGTGTTAAGAAGGTGATTCTCATTTGCAAATAATTCCAGCATTTCTTCCTATCTGCAAGGTTGATCAAAACAAATAGTGCTTTACAAACAAATGCATGCAAAACAATCTCAGTTAGTAAACAAAGTGACACAGAAAATACATCCCTCTAAAAAAATCTTATTTGTATTCCATGTTAGACGATTATAAACTGATAATGCAACATTTCAAATGTGAAATCCAACAGTATCTCAGAACACTTGCAGAATAACCCCTCACACTCTGATGTCATGATCTGTAAAAACAGATTTAAAAAACATCCTTTGTCGTGTCGAAGTAAAACAGTAGTTTTTCTCCTCTAAATCGATTTTTCTGCCCACCACCTAAATTATCCACAAGATGGTTATTAATTTAAATAATGAAGGATTGAAATCTCGAGGAAGAAAAGGCTGCCTCCACTTTTTCTACAGCCTATTGTTCCTTCCCACATAGTGAGCTTGCTGAAGTAACTTCAGCTTTTTCATTTATTTAATACACCTCAGATTGGTATCTGCTTAAGTCATAACAGGTTACCCCTGCCAACAGGCAAGCTCTGCAGAATTTACTGCAGTAAAACGCAGGCATGCTTCACGTGTCCTTAATTTGTTTTGAGATCCCATCTTTTATCTATGGAAACCTGCTCTCTCAGCAGGATGAACTTCTCTGTGAGAAAGTAAATTGGTTCTAATGTGGCATAAGTCCCAGCATGCAAAGCTTATTATAGTTCTGTTCTGATGTCTCACAAAAAATGGGTAAAAGGAGGAGTTGAATCAGCCTTTAGCATCTTGCATAATTATTCCTGGTCAATTGTCTCCAACTGGAAACTCACAATTTGTTACCACTTAGTTGGTTTCAGTGAATGAAGAGGATTCATTGTTTTTTGCCAGCATTTGGATCTTTTGTTCACAGTTTCAAGAAAATTGCAATCTCTTTTCTTGCTGCTATTCCAGGTTTAGCCATGCTTGGTTAAGTCAATGCTCAGGTTTCACTGTATTCATGTCTGTTAATCTTGTAGCATGCATTTTTTCCCCCTTTTACTGATTTGTCTCGAATGTTTCGTTTCCCCAATGAACACTAGCAGAACATTTTATTTTTACAATTTTAATACTGTTACGGTGACTCTACGTTCTAAAAATTCCTTTTCTTTTGGAGGGTTATCATTTGCCTAAATCAYGTTGCAACTTTCTGAGCTTCACAAGAGACTAAATGAAATAAAAAATAAGCCAGAGTTTGAGGTTTATGGTAATAAAACCAATGAGAAATAGCAGTGGCAGCATCATATAAACCAACATTTGTGTGCTTGTTAATAGGTTAGTTAACTTTTGGTAGTGGTGCCAGTAGTTTGGATAGGAGAAGGGCAGCTCTATGCGTTCACCGTAAAGAGTCTAGAAAATATAGTAACTGAAAGCTTTTTTTAAAAAAAGAAAAAGTGAATGAGTTGTAATACATTGAATCTGATTAACCAACTGTGACAGATGGTAATTCTTTTCTTTAAATGTGGTTCAGAGAAATTAAATCCAAGGTGATTTAAGAACTAGTTAAAAACCACTGAAGCCAGCTATATGAAAAAAAAAAGAAAAGCAGAAGAAATACATTGAAGTTTGCTTTGAACGCTCTTGCRTAGTTCTCTGAAGACTGGGAGCCAGCTTGGTTCCCAGATAAAGTCACGGGAACCTTTCCTCTCAAATGTGGTTTGCATGSTCTTTTAGCCTTTAGGTTTCTTTCCATGGTCTTGTGGTATTGGCTCAGGAAATTTGTCTAGTCATGCAATCTTTTGTAACCTAAGGAAGAGTAATTCCTTGTTATYTCAGGAAATACTATATGGGGTGGTTACACATTATCTAGTAGCTCGGTTAGCTGAATTCTGCAAAGCTTGTGGTGTGTATCTTTTGAAGCCCCCCTATTTGTGGGGCTTGGCTCAGTATAGGAGGGCTGAGGCCTTCCCGTCGTAACTCTCTTAAGTTTTGGGTTGTACTTGAGATTCAAAGGGATCTCAGCTTACCAAGGCAAAAGCAGCTGTGTTCATCTGTGCTAACTATCTATGAATAGTAATAGATTCTTCTTGATTGAATAGGRCCATCATAAAATATAGAAACACTGCCTCAAAGCCGGGCTCAATTTCACTCTAAAGGTATATGAATCTTACTGTTCAACCAGTTAGACTGCTTAAAGAAAGAGTAATAAAATCTCAGACTAAGCAATGTTTGTATGTCTTTGGGCTTTGTATGATAGCTGTTTGCCTGCATAACATATACATGAAATCAAATCATAAATGTTTGGATATTTTTGCTAATTATGCTTCTAGAAATAGCAAAGAGAAATAATAGACTTCAGTATTTTTAAAATCGTGAGTTGCGGGAGTTGTCTGGTTCTAGATGGTGGAACAGCACTTCACTGGTTGTCCCTAATATATGATCCCAACCAGCAGAAGGACAGGAACGCTACCTGCTCGGGGATGCTGAGCCTCTTGCAGGACAAGGGTGTCCTCGTGCTGGCGTGCCTGGCCTGACTGGGGCCAGCTCTGTGCCTGRGAGCTCTGGGTTAGAGTTCGTCTGTCTGGCAAGCTTCTAGAAATAATTTTGACTACATACATGATCTCGTATTTTTTATTGATCCTTTTATTGATACGCATGCAAAGAAGAAAGTGAAGCGACTATAATGGTGCGATGTGCAAAATTGTAAAAGCTTTCCAGGATGGCTCTCTTCTGCTGTTATTTCTTATGCAGCTAAACTACTCTATTTCAAGCATATGTCTCTTTAGCTTCATCTCTTTTGTGTTACCTTGAAGTGGTTTCAGTATATCTCTTGATACTGCCTTTGTCAGCTATAGAGTGAGCGTGGTGGAAAGGTGTATCTCTTTATACATGTGTACCCTTGTATTTCTCTTTACATATGCACACTCACAAATGCAACTATATATAAACAAACATATACATATATAAAATCAGTGTGTGTTTTCAAGTTTTTCTTGCACTGAGACTATCATCAGTTATTCCACTGTGCAAAATTATCCTTGACATAGTTTTCAAGCATAATTTTTAGCCTTGTTGCTAGCTTGAAATCGAATCACTGGTTGCTTTACATGGACGTAAATGCCAGGTGTTCTGTTYCTGTTTTCTAGTTGGATGAGTTTATCCCTCCAGAGAGGTTTCTAGGGTGCATGTTCATARTTATTGACTGGAAAAAATAATTTTCTATAGCTGTTCTGAAATATGCACCTAAACTCTGCTGGTTGCTTGAACAATTCTGACAGTAAAGTAATTCACTAAGAGGCTTCTGCCTTGGAAAGGAAGAAGGTCCTTTAGTTTTCTGATAGCAGCTTGTATTTTCTATAAGACTTCTGCATGTGCAGTCTTTCAGCATCATCCCAAACTRCCTTTTTTGACATACTTGCCTATGRTACCCAGGGAYTGGTAACTGTGACTCTTCTAGTGCCGAATTGTTAGCAGGACTTTAAAGAGTTTGAAAAAAAATTGAAGWAACTTCTTTAAAACTGTGAAGAAATGGTCTCAGATGTGTTGGGAGGTGCTGCTGTTCGTTAGGAGCCGTGCTCTGTGTTTTAGGGAGTACCTCGTACCCAAGAACCGCGGAGTCCCTGGCAGACAGTCATTTGATCTCATTGCATCTCGGGCAGAAGGAATACGTTACTGTGCCTAATTCTGAAGGAGGCTCCCAGGGAGCCCTCAACGCAAGCTTCTTGCGCCTTCTTCCCTCTCCCTTTATGCAAGGCCTATCTCCAGGCCATCCCGCGGTGAAGCAAGGAGGAACACAGCCCAGGGGTCCCAAATACCATCGTTTTGTCCACCCACGGGGCGATCAGCGCTCGCTGTTAGACCTCAAGAAGCATGCTCTGCCTGTGGTGTTCAGGGTGGCATCCTGTAACCTAGTAACAGCAGAGCTGGCTGCGTTTTATTATTTTTAGCGCTTGCAGAATGATTTATTAATATGTATTTTAAATATATTCTAACATCTAGCATGCGTCACAGAAAAGTATTACAATTGTTATCAGACAAATCAAACAGCACTGGCAGCATTTAAAGTAGTACAACACAATGTAACGATTGCATCAATGGCAAGTGATAGCATTTGTAGAGAATTGARTATGTGACAATTTCCATGAAATCACTGTGTTCTGCATTTTGAGGCATTTTTAGGAAGAATATACCGACCTAAAATAGCATTTGGGCATTTTTCTTCCATCTTATGCTTTTGTTAGTTCGTGAAGATTAGTGAAATGTTGATCATGCWTCTGTATTTGTGTGTGCCAGTTCAACATTATTGATATTTACTCTGATTACTCTGCATGAGAAAATACTTTACGTTATCACAAAGTGATCTTAAGTGGAAAGATCTGACAACTAAGCACTGTAGTGGTAATCTTTTGAGATGCTGTAGTGTGTTAACATCTTCAATAACCAATATTTAATAAGAAATATGGAAATAGTTGTTTTTCGTGAAGGGTATTGAGTGACTGTGTTTGATGTTGATAATTGTTTGCGAAGTGTGTTGGACTATGTGCTTTCTCTTTCGCATCAATTTCCAAGTGAAAGTGAAAAAACCAAAATCTCGAATCTCAGTGAACAGTTCTTCAGATTAAAACAACATTGTTTTTCACATGTAGTATGGTAGACATGATAGGCTTACGACAGTTCTTCAAGATTTTTTTTTTTACGTTTTTTTCCACTTTTTTGTATATTGCAGAGAAAAGATATTTAAAGTTGTTTCCCACCTTTAGAGTTGATTCATTGGTGGCAAATGAGTGTAAGAGACTGCTGTGTAACAAAGTTCAGCTTTATTTGTCTTCTACCTGCAAAGAGAGTGATAAGTGCTGCGGAGACACTGAAAAGTTCATTCTCTCTAGCGAGGTTACTCTTCTTGATGAGCATTAAAAGATAGCTTTAAGCCATTCACAATTATGACCTTGACTAGGAAAATGTAAGTTAATAAGGCTTCAACAAATTATGGTCTTTTTGGTCGATTTGCCTAGTGAACTGTTAATTGTAAAACTGAAAGACATTATGTTCAGCTTTCTCTATCACATCTTTTGTGTTTTAACAGTGACACTTCATTGAGTGCAATTAACAAAGCCTAGGAGATTTATTAACACACTTCTTCATGGCCAATGATCCATTCCACTTAAGACATAACACTGTAAAATGCACATTATCTCCTTTTGGCACTTACAATAATGCTTCATGAACTAGGAAGGCATATGTTAAAGCAGATAAAATAGCATTATTAGCTGACAAATCTTACAATTTATTAGACAGTTAATTTATCAGCTTAAAAGACACTTAAAACAGCTGTGCATTTAATGTCTTTTTAATGTATCCAGTAAAACTTGCATAATTGCCTGTAGTGCAATTTATTTTTAGCTATGTTGCAAAATGTCTGCATTTACTGTTTACATCTTCTTTAATTTTTCCTGCAAGGCTCATCACATCTAGGCACAAGCCCTAACAATGAGGGCAGATAAGCAGATAAAAAAGACTTTTTGCACAAATGGCTGCCCATGAATGACCTATTCAAAAGTACATGCTGAGCTGGACCAAAGAGTTCTCGCATTTTATCTCCACCCCAAGGGCAAGAGAGAGAAAAAACCAGAGGTGCCTCGTGCACACTGCAGTCATGGACKGCCAGGCAGGGCACACCAGAGCCTGGCAATGTCTGCCTTTACTGGCATTAGCATTTGGAGCCCATTCTGAGCCACATGTCCGGGGTGTAAACTAACAAGGCTCCAAGACTGCATTAGCAGAGGTGTTTCATTTTATAATTAAGGTAACTGCTCCCTGCAGATCAATTGTTTCAGACCTAAGTACTATCGGTGAAGAAAGTGTTGGAGAGGATACACATTTAATGACTCCGATGCATAAATTGGCTGTGTTTGTTTATTGCTCTCTAATTTAATGGAACCTTTTGTTAAATCTTTCTGGCTTTTTTTTTTTTAACATGCTGCTAGTAATGATTTCTGTGGGAACAAAGGGTGTTGCTTATTAAAATAAAAGCCAAACATTGCAGTTTCCATTAATTAAATGTCAGATTAGCTTAATCTTTTTATAAATATTGTATATAATCTATTTACTGAGAGAAATCAGGTCTGCACTCGCTGATGTGTGGAGCAGACACATAAAAGTGCTGTTTTCCTTTTTTGGAGAAATTGGATTCGAATGTGAACTGAAGCAGGTTAGACCTGTGTCCGCAGCTAAAATCATAAAACAAAGGAGATAGGCAGTTTATAAGACGTGATGAGTAGAGAGATGTAGATAAAATGGACTCTTCTCCTCTTTGAAATTACATTGATTTGTTTTRATATTATCCTGTCATAGGATCTGGAGGTGAAAATGTAGAAGTTTTCCACAGTAGCAGGAATGCCGCTCCTGCTCRGGGCAGGGAAAAACACCTCTTTTGGAGAGTGAAAGCTCAGATTTCTGGATTCAGAAGTTTGAGAGCAGAAGAAACCTCCTCTCTGTGGGTGATAATCCAATCTCACTTATGTTTTCGCTCTCCGGGCACTGGGAGGAGGTGTATGGAGTCCATCAGCATAGGCTACGCACCAGCAATAAATAAATGGAATCACACGGTGTTTGGGGAGCGGTGAAGGAGAAGAGGTAGGATTTTGGTCCTACTCACAGTGCGGTCTTAACGATAYGGCGAGGTGTGTCTAAGCACGCTTGAAACCCTTCCGTCGTGTTAGAACTCCCTTTGTTTCTTACTCTTAATGCATCCAGCCATTGAGAATTGTTGCATACGAACTTTAAGAACAGAGTTCAGCATCTATAACAGCAGTTTTATAATCCCAGTTGGTCCGCAAGTTACTRTGAAAAACTTTCCCCATAAATGACTTCCAGTAGTATTCCAGCAACAGGACAAATTGCCTGAGTAGCTGTGAGAAAAAGGGATGAATTATTGAAGTGAAGAATAATAGAGGCATATGGACACCTATATTCATTAACAGAAAATTTTATGTATTACATTTAATTAAAACCTAAACATTTAAGAGTGCATTATTCATGCAGAGATAGTCATCCAATGAGAGCCGCTTTGCGGTTTGATTAGTGCAGTGTTGTTGGCTGTTTTACTGCTGAACTCCGAGCTGTTGGAGAGTCGTCTTTGTCCCGGCTGCAGCCGAAATCCGGCTGCTGCTGAGTCGTAACCTACTTGCCAGCTGGGAATTCTGTTACTGTATGATTTTAGAGAATACCGCCACAGAAGTAACGTACTCTTAAAGGTCTTCCTCCTTTCTTCTGCTTTCTATTAGAAAGACATCATCCACTTCATCTTCTTGCAATTTGTCATTAATGGTTTAATTTCCATTTTCTTAAAGGTAAAATATATCAAGTGGGAAGCTACCAGAAATGTCTGCTCTTCTTTATGTTAGCTGAAGGAGAATGTTTCAGATCTACAGCAGTATCTTATGAACAGTGCAGTCCCACCTTTGAAATCACTTTCAGGCAAAATCTACCATGTTACGTTAATAATTCTTCATTTTATGGGGTGGTGAAGTTATCTCATTTTGTGAGCAGCTTAAAAATAAGCTCATTTATAGCCATAAACACATTTAAAAACTTTTTATGGGCTTGTTAAAAAGCTTTCAAATGTGAAGAAAGAATAGTTCATTCCAAAATGATGGGTTGAAGATACAGTTTTTCTCCTCTGGAATGTATGCTGTTRTTTAAAAAACATTGATTTAAAAATAGGTAAAAAGTTATAAAACCAGGAATCTAAACAAGTATTGCTTTTTCATAAAAGCGATGAGAACCCAGTTCTGCATTCTTCTATATGGCAAGGTTGGCTCCATAAGCTAACTACTGAAGAAAACCTTGTGTCAGAGCCTGAAAATGTTTCTGTCTTCTAACAGAATTTTATTTGAGATTAGTTATTAGAGAAATAGTTTTAATTTCAAGGAAATGTGTCTTTGTATTACCATTCTATTATTCTATCACTTCTATAAAAGTTTATTTGAAAAACCTACATTTGAACAGACACTGGTAGTTTAATAAGAAACATAATCTGGTTTATGAAGAACATTCTGCAGGGAACAGAAGCATATGCAAATTCTCAGCAGTGCTGCAGTCTTGCAGGAAGCAGATCCTTGGGAACTGGTGGTGCTGTAAGCCCAACAGGTAGGATTCCCAAGAGTGTCGGATACCGTATAACTCTGTTCTCACTAGGGATCACAGAAAAGAAAAAGAAACAACTCTTTCCCTGGGTTTTACAGAGAGCAATCAGAAAACTGTATCTAGTGAGTTTTCCATACAAAGTCACTTAATGGATGTTATATCTAATAGCATAGATCTTCTTTCATCCTCTGAAACAATAAATAAATTTCTGTCCTTTTCGCTACTCTTTTGTGAATTTAACCTGCACTCATAGAAGATGAACCTGTAGTTAAAACTGGTTTTGGCTCATGTTTTTTTTTCCCTCTGAGCATCAGATGCCAGATGTTTTCAGCAAAAAGGAAATTAATGGTCTAAATAATGGATATATTGAAGTAACGTAGTCACAGTCCATCTGCTCTTTTAGGCTCTGCTCTTACTGAGTCAGGTTCAGACCCTGTTCTAAGCTTTGGGATATATTTGATACGTATTTTGTAAAAGTGAATAGACCAAAGATTAGTTTACCCAGTGGGCTGCCATTAGCTCCCATCTCTGAAGGTCTGGAGCAAGCGTTGACATACAGTCTATGTCTGATGGGGCTTATGGTGCTGGTAGGACTGAAGCTGACTGTGTATCGTAGGGTGCAAGGCAGAAATCCTGAGCTCGCGGGGTTGGACCTGGCAGGAATAGCCAGGCAACCCCGTATTTACCCCCTCCCTCCACCCCTGCTGCCGGAGGGGACCTGCGGCACGCCGCCACCAGCGCGGGTTTGCCAGCGGTGCCGGGTGGGATTCATTCCCGTTGTCTCTTGCTCCTGCCTGCCAGTGGACCCAGAGTCATTGGCCCTGTCCCAGCCGTGCTGGGTCTCAGCTGGCTGCGGGCTCTGCGACTCAGGTACACGTCGAGTAACCCACTCCCTTGCCTTGGTAGCTCTCTGATGGAGGAGGGATGGGGCCCGTCGGTGCTCTTCGTGGGACTTTTCCCGGTGGAGGCATCCTGTGGGCCAAACTGTAAGAATCCTGCAGTAAAGAACAGGCAATTCCCCTGGTCTGGCCTTAAAAACAGTATTTTAGGATTGCTCGCTTCCTTAAAATGTCTCTAGTACTTTGGCTGACTTTGTTGTTGGACTTACTGTCTGGGCTGGGAGTAGTGGATGGCTGCTCACAGACTAGGGAACAAACACTAAAATGCTGCCAGTCCTAAGACTTTATTTCTAAGAACTTTGTTTTTGTTGTGACCCAACAGGAAGTAGTAATGACCATTTCAGAGCAGCCTGACAATAATCTTTTTATATAAAAAGATCTGTGGTCAGAGCGCTAGGGAGGAAGAGAGGGACTGTAATAGAAAATGACCACCAAGTTTTAATTTGCTTTCCTGGAAGTTTTGTTTTATTTTTTAGAACTTTTTTTTTTGTGTGTGTGTAATAACTGGAAATTCCCAAAGAAAGAAAGGACATTTCATAAATTCTAAGATGTTGTTGCCTTAACAGGTAATGTTTTCCAGTTGATCCTGTTTTCTGAAAACGTGTGTTATTCAGTGAGGTTAGGTCTTTCAGCCATCCTGTAAAAGTGATTTGATACAACGGTGTACCAACTGCCATTCCAGGGAAAATTTCCACTTTAAACCTTGGAATTCAGTGTGTTACAGTTCCTCCTTTATGCTTGATTTCTCAGCTTGAACTAGGCTTGAATTTCAGAAGTAGTTTCCAAAAAAAGAAGTGTATACTTTTTTATCATAGTTATGTTACTGTTTCACTTTGAAATTATGTTCCTACAAGAACAATATGAGTATTTTATATATAATGAGTCCTGCTTTTTCTCTGTTAAGATGCTGCACAAGTGATGTGCGTGGAGAGATGTTTAATGCTGTAYTGTGCAGCCAGAACAAAATAGTCATAACTGGGTTTTGATGTATAACTGAGTATAAGCTCAGAGTTTCTCTAAAATGATAATACTTAGCACAAATAGGAGAATCCAGCTCGTTTTCCTGTGTGCACACCAGGCCCCACAGCAGAGTGACTGTGAGCTTCCTCTTCAGTCTTCCTTGGCCATCTCTTCCTCAATATCTTTTACCGTTCTACATGCAAAGGGAAAAACATATTCCTGAAGGGATTCATTGATTTTTTTTTTTTATGGGTTATGGAGTTCACAGTGCTGCCCGTGGTGTGTATTAGGTAATATTTTGTCTTCTAATTAAAGTCAAAAAGGTTTTAGGACATTAGTCCGTGTGGTTTTGGTGAAGGTACGGCTTGTTGAACAGCCTCAAGGCAGTATGTTAGACCSAAAGCTGTCAGTGGAGGTGTCTTTTGTGCCATCCTTCTACGTTTCTACTTTGACGGCTTAGTGTTTTACATCGCCAAACAGTATTAAAGTGCGAGCGAAAAATATTGCTGTGAAAGATGAGATCTGAACCTAGAAAAATATCTAAGTGAGATAAATTCTGCTAAGAAAAAGACTTGAAAATGCAATTTATGCCTTGAAGTGTTTTACCATAAGTTTTTTTTGTATAAATTATTTATTCTGCATACACAGAGTTGTAAAGAAATTTACCTTTAAAAAGATAATGTTTGATTCTAAGTAGCAGCGTATTGTTCTCAGAGTTCTTACCTGTGCACACAACGTGTGGGGGGTTTGGGCCATTTAACTACGGCTATCCCCAGCTTTCTCTGAGGTAGTGAGGAAGATTATTTTAGTATATGAATCAATTATTTCTGAGAATAAAAAAATATCCCCGATTCAGTTATTTGCATCTGATGACTGATGGGGTCGCATTTTGCTTTCTTTCTGAGCACATGTATATGACATAGACAAAATAGCTTGCTACAAGGTATTGTGTCATTAATTTTCCCATCATAAATGAAATATCATGTGAAACTTGACATCAGTGCAGGATTTTTTGCATAATATTGTATAGCAGAAAATACCTGTAATTTCCAAAGGTACAATCTGTACATCCAAATCTCTGTGAGGTTCGGTGGAAAAGCTTGTCTGTTAGATTGCTCTTTTCATGATCGCTATTAGGAATGGGATTTTCAAGCACAGATGGGCCTTACAAATATTTTAGCTATTGATCAGTCTAAATGTGTTAATTTTCGGAATTGATATCTTGTCGACTGTGGCACAAAATGAGCCCTGAAACAATTTTCTGCCCTATAGCTTTTTTTCTTTTTTTCTTCCTCCCCGTTGTCTTGTAAAGAGGTGAAAGAGAGCAGCTCTTGGGACACCATACATGGTCTAAACTGGAGTCTTCTTCCAGCTTAGAGTGCTGCGATGGGCTTATGCCCATGAACTTTTTCTTCTTCCACCTACGTAAGCAGGGCTGTGGGGGTGCTTGGCCTCAGGCATCGGTCCTGCAGCGCTCAAAATTTTGGACCATCCCGTTCCATACTATTACAGTGCAAACTACGTACACGACGACTTCAAGCCTTTCCAGGTTCCAGTCGCCCACCTAAGTGTGAGTGCACACCAAGCACAGGTTTCTGTGACAAACTTAGAAATGGGCCTTCGTTTGCCAGAAGTACGTGGTATCTTCGAATAAATCCTGATTGTTTTCACAGTGCAGATGTTCAAAAGCAGCTTCTTCGTGGTTGATGTGTCCCGCTCCATCGAAAACCTGGGTTTGTATCTRTCAAAAAAATCAGGATGGCCAAAGACGCAAAATTAAAGGAACAGCAGAACTGAAATGATAGAATAAAAATCATTTTTAATTCATTTTWRTTCTGTGAGCCAAAGCTGGCTGTTTATAGAGACTGGGAAAAATAAATACTTTTAGTAGGATGGAGAGAGAAATCAGTAAAATGCACACAGGTATAAATGTAAATTAGGGATTTTAATGTAGATGATGTTTATTTACATTTTGAACACATCAGGGGGTTTGCCTGGGTAAGGAGCTGGGTGCTCTAGAGAGTGGGAAGGATGTACAGTAATTCTTCAAAGTTCTCGTGGTTTGAAAGTCAGAGGAAGCGAAGAGGTCTGCCTCCTATGGAGAGAAAATATTTTCATGCACCAGGTCAGTGATCTTCAAATAAAAAAAAATATAAAAAACCCCTTCTAAGTAGGATTAGACATATTAGAGCATAACATCTCCTAAGAAATTGTTTCAGAGTMCTGGGCACTGGTCTAAGTGGTCTAACATGCTTATATACAGCCCCAGACTTAGTGCTGGTGCGGAAGGAGCTACTTTGCAGTGGTGGAAATATTAATCTATAGACTTGTAATTGGGAATGTTTCTACAATCTATAGAGTGCAGGCACGTCCCCTGAATGCAAGGCAATACAATGAGATAAGCCACTGGTGTATTATAAAAAGTGGGAATTTCAGCTGGATGATTCAAGCTCTCGTTCGTGCTCCCCTGCCTTTCCCTGACCCCTGTTTTGTTCAGCTGGTACCAGTGTGTCAGCCTGGATTTTCAGTCCATTTAATCATCTGCCTCTACCTTTCCCCGTGTTTGTTTCTATCTGCACACTAAGACGACTGCTTCTAACGCGTTATTGAATAAGGCAGCGCTCTGTATGCTGCAGAGCGCTTTCCCTTAGTGGTGATAAAATGGTGATAAAAACGAAAACTGACACTTCAAACGCAAGCCTGCTTTTGAGCCTCGGTGCATATTGCTGATTCTCTCCCAAATACAACTCTCTCTTTCTCTCTCTCTCCTTTTTTTTTTCTTTTTTCTTTTTTACCCTCCCCCCCCCAAAAAATGATCATTTTGAAAAAGAATAAGAGTGCACATATGGTATGGGAAGTGTTTCCAGTATTTAGCATTATTATCCGTATAAGTGATGTGACCTATCAACATATTTGCGCTGACAGTGCTGTGGAAGCTACTAACATTTGCAGAGAGTGTTTTCCCTGCTAGAGAGGCTTCCGTCCCTGTTGTCTCGGTGCGTTGGATGCACTGTCTGCAGCTGCTTTTCGGGGATGCAGAGCAACGCTAAACCTGTTTTGACTTACTCATTTACTGGGTTTGCAGTAGCTTTTCACCTCCAGCATGGCCCAAGATAACTCGGTTTGAGGTGAATCTCTCCCCCTGCCTTCCCTCTTGCMCTCTCTCTGATGGCCCAAACCAGAGTAAGATCTGCTACATTAATTATTCTCTCCTTTTAATTAATTAAAGAGGCTCACAGTGTTCWTGTGCTAAAGTCTAGCCGCAGGGATGGTTGGGAGAAAAAGACAGGCTCAGCGAAAGCTCCCCGGGGAGCTCGGCGGAGCTGCCCAGTTGTAGCAGCACCGAAGCAGGCACGGTGCCTTCTGCTGATGCCTCTTTAAGTTGCCYTGGCTCTGTTTTCCTCAAAGAGCTCTTCCAAACCTTGCTTTTAACCTCCCTCTTCTTTTCTCCCTCCTCCCGCACATATTAAGCTTATTGGCCTGTCTAACAATTTATCCTGGAATGGGGAAAATACTTCCCTGCTCCTTCCCCTCCACGGTGGGGGTGGCGGAGAGCCGCGACGCGCGCGGGGCCCCTGTAATTTACTGCGCGCCCCTTCCTCTCCTTCGTTTCTACGTGTTCTCAAACCACTGGTGAAGACGCCTCGACCGTTTTTAACGCCTGGGGGAAGGACAGGTATTTGGTGCTGCTCTGGTCCCGGCAGCATCTGTTCTTTAAGGGCGTTGCACAGAAATCAGAGCCCTGAGGAGTCCCCAGAATGTGAAAGCTTCAGCAATAGTGGGGTGGAGACAGCACTGCATGAGCTGGTTTTGTTTGGTAGAAAAACCARCACGTTCCTCTTCCTGTTGGGGATAGGAGAAGAAGGAATTAGCTCAGTTTGCAGTAAAGATTTTAGGTGGAAAGGGTGGTTAAACATTAGAACAGGCCGTCTAGGAAGGTGTAGGATCTCCTTCTTGGGAGCTTTTGTGAAGAGACTTGTCAAAGTCCTGCTGGGAGTAAGGCAGGTGAACTCCATCCCCCGCAGCAAGTGAGGAAGTCCAACTCGGAAGTGCTTCGAAACCACCTTTTGTGGTTCGAATGCCTCCATAAGCAAAGGAAAATGAAAATACTGGCTTTTCCTGTACGTATTTCCTGTGAAATAATGTGCATGTTAGGGTTAATATTTCGTCAGTGCTCTGAGCTATAGAAATTTGACACTGTTTCCAAAGTGGTTGCAGGAGAAATGGGTAATTGATAAGGAAAATGTGGGGACCATCTCATYCCTTGTTTCAAAAGTCTGGCACGTTTAATAGCATTATGATATACAGACGAGAGATGCCTGTTTTTATTTACAGAGAGGTAAGGCTGATCAGTGTGCGTATAATTGTCATAATAACATTGCAGAAAACTTCATTAATGTGTGAATTCCATGGAACTGCCCCCAAATTTTCCTTTTATGTATCAGGCAGTTAATGGAATGATAGCCCATATCAAGTAAAATAACAAATAATTCTTTGAAGTACTAAATGACATTTTAAAGTATGGTAATTGATATCCAGCTACAAAAAGTTCTTTCTTTAAATAAGTGCCTAGATGTTCTTCGAAATTTCGATGTTTTAATTAGTGCTGCATTTGCAATAATTTTAGGTAGTTATGCCTGTGTTTCCAGTGGACACCTTCTTCCATGAAGGTGCCTTGTAAGTCCATAGTACAGATTAGCATTTGGGGAAAAATTATGTAAGAACAAAATAAAAAATTAAGCAAGGAGCCCTGAAATTGAAATATTTTAAGAGAGCATGCTTCTCTTCAGTGCACCCCAAAAAGCCCCTTTTCTGTAACTAAGGAAAGGACAAGCGTATTTGGAAGCAGAAGCCTGAGGGAAGGTGGAGCTGGCCTTCTTGTCTATCAGGGTTCCCAGAGGACATCCTTCGTGCTGCTTTGGGGAGAGTTCAGGCCTCTTGGCCTTTTGGAAGGAGTCCTCATGTGCTCATGGTCTGAGCGTTTTGAAAATTGCAATTTGGAGCACGAAGTGGAAAACATCTCTAAATCTTATCAGAGTGTTGGTAGGTGCTTTTCTCCTTTTACAGGTTATTCTGCGAGGCAGAATATCTAACCTATTTTTAATTGCTTTCAGCTAAACAACCACTCAAAGCTTTTCAGAACATGTTTTTGTGCCCACAGAGTGTATTGAAGGCACATYGATTCTGTAAAGGAAGTTTCCAAAGAACTAGATTTAGGCTGTCAGTAGAAGCCTTCATAGGCAGAGCTCTTGGCAGGTGCATACGCCCGTCAGGCTGCGTTCTCAGGATGCTGCGGCATCATGTTTCTCAAAATGTCACACGGAGACATTTCTCAAATGCCCCCCCTAAAAAACAATGTCCACAACGTCCTTTTTATGTCCACAGCTTACCTTGCCGTATCTAACTGGATATCCCAGTAGCATCAGGTGAGAAAAACACTAGAGTTCACTACTTTTCTTTCTTTCTCTCTCTCTCTCTTTTTTTAAGTTCTGTTACATTCTCAATGCAGTTTTTAAGCTGAATTTTGCATTTATGATTTGTTCTTCCCMCACACACACACACACACGTATTCCTACTCCCCCTCAATGAGGTAATTGCATGACAACTAGATTAATATCTTTTACATACTTATTAAACTCAATAAGTGGCCCTGCRCAAACAATTGATATTTAATTACCATATTATCATCCTACTAAGTTTTAATTACTATTCATTTAAAATACCTCATATGTTATCATTCATGTTAATTTGGATTTGTTTCCCTGTAAATGTTTCTCTGTAAATTCTAACTTTAAGTTGAACTAAGCTGCAAAGTAATCAGGTTTCTCCAGGTAGCGGCGTGTATGCAGCAGGTACAAGGCATTGCAGTATACTATACAAATGGCAAATGCAACCACTTGCTGGTATTGCTTCTACTGAAGAGCATGTGCTTTGGATCCAGAATTCAGAAAAGATGGAATGACTTATCTTTCAAATCACCTTGCAATGTAATTTCAGCATAAAAGATCTTAAGTCAACAGAAATTAATATTTGATCGCTAAGAAAAAGCTGATTGTTAAGAACCAGAATTCGACCCTGGGCAAGGACTATGGAAAAGACTCAAATTGCCATCATAAAGTAAACTTTTCTGTTTCCACGATCATTTTTTTTTTTAACCTGTGACAAATATCGATTTTTCTAGATCTCATCCGTGAGTCACTTAATTACTCCTCAGAGAAGAGAAAAATACATCATAAATTTTACAGTGGGGAAAAAAAACAACCACTTATGTTGGCTAAAATCATAACACTTTGTCAATCTGTGCACTAGGATGGAAAGATTATAGTCTCATGAATGGATATATTTACATCTTTTTGGTTTTATAATTCATTGGTCAAGGATATTTTAGATGAAAAGAGATTATCTTCTGTATAAGATGTGGGGGTTGTTGCTTAGTTATCTTGCAGGAAAGACCAGGTGAAGGAATGCCCTCCTTGTATCAGTATGCTAGAAAAATACTTTATGTACTGCAAGAAGGGAATTTTCTTAGRCAGTTAGTTGTGTGACTCAGACCCGTAAGATCCTCTAAAGACTTTATAGTTTATCAGTGATATATAACCTACTGACTCTCCTTTGGTTATAGGACTATCGCTTTCCTGACTGATTTRATCAGTCCCTGTTACCTTTATCTGTCTCCTTGTGCTTACGAAGCTTCCCCGTCTAGGTGACCTTTCAGGCGCTGATGCAAAGGCCATCGAAATGGAAGGGGAGGCAGCGGTAGTTTGTTTGTACTTGACTCAGGCAAACAGCCCCATTCCCTTCAGCTGAGTTTATTTGCATGAATTTGGTGTCTCTGGACTAGACTCCTAGGCATTTCTGTAAATCAGTGAAAAATAGAGTYGTTTCTAGCGTGTGTGTAATGGGCGTATTAGAGGTCTGATAGTCTTAGAATACCTATTTAGCAGGTATCAGACTGATTTACCTACAGGAGAGGAATCTGTACGATTTATCGGTGTTAGGAGCTTTCGGACTGAAACATTAAAGCCATTGCTGGACTCCTAAGGAAATTAATCATGAGGTAATGAAGATATCTGTTGGACAGCACCTCTGCCCACTTCTGAGGTGCAATAAAAGAAGCTTTGTTGCCACTACACATATTTGGCCTGAATGACAGAAARGACAAATTTACTGACATGGCCTCTACTGTGCTTAGCCCTCACATATTGTAGTTTTTATAACACATATTCACTGCAACACTTTAAGAGAGTTTGCYTATTAAACTGATGTTAGATTACGATATTTAATGGCTTATAGGATATAGCTAGTACCCGKGAGGCTAATTTGTTTGCATTAGTTGGACGGGTCAACTGCTTCAAACATGCAGATTATAGAACTACTGGTAGATTGCATTACACAATTTAAATAAATAGTAGCAATTTGTCAATGTCATCTTAGCTTCAACATTTTCCTTTTAAACCCCAGGAAGTAGTAGTTCCAATTAAATTGACCTTTTCTTTTCTGAATCTTCATGTTATTAATAGATAATGCTTAGTCTTTTAGCAAGTAAAACAACAGAAAAAAAAGGTACTTTCAAAGCAATGAGGCACTTGCAGTAAACTTTCTAGACAAAATTACCTTCTTTATAAACAGAGGAATCAAATTTAGCCACCCAGTAAATTTTACAAGTCAGATATACTTGTATATGTCAGTAATAGATTAAGACATATGAATTGCCCTATCTCAGTGATTAGGTCTTTATTTTCAGGAAACYGTTCCAGGTTTTTCTCACTTTAAGTTGTAGTATTCGTTTTGCAAGCAAAACAGCAAAAAATACTTCATGGCTGAACCAGTCACAAATGAATCACATGACCAAATCCTAGACATTTGGGCTCCTAAATCCCTTTTGAGAACGGGCTGTTGGTATCTAGTCTTGTAGCACTGAATGAACCAAGATTTAAAAATCTGGACTCAGTGATCTTAAAACAAAACAAAATGATGAAATATGGTATCACGTAACATAGAAGAATTTGGCCACAGGCATCACACACGTACTAATACATGTTTTTGACAAAGCAACTAGTTTTGAAGGCACTGCATTTTGAAATTTTAGAGCAAAATTTGGAGAGAAGAAGGTTTCTGAAGCCTTCCTAGTGCCTGAAGCAAAGTATTGGGACAATGGAAAGAAAAGAGAACTCTAATAAATCTGAACGTGGTCATCGTCAGCTGTGAAAGGGCTTAGCTAGATGTGTATCAGAGCATCTCAGAACTTCAGGTTTTGCTGAAAAGGATTAGATTTTCTCAATTATTTAGGCTGAAAAGCATTTTTTGAGCTACTTCTGCTTCTCGTCTCTCTCTTTTCTTTCATGAAAAGTTTGAGACTAAAACAAGAGCAACCAAGAGGTGAAATCATGAAACAAAGTTTATTTATTCATTTATTTATTTATTTTTAAGAGGATGTCAGCAATCTATGAAATCCTTCAAAACCAGCCACTCTGTTGTTCAGACATCCTCAGTGCCTTGGCTAGAATGGCAATAGCAGCCTGATGGGAGGAAAAAAAAGAGTAAACTTTATCTCAGTTATCAATGGTTCTTACTCATCTGCTTTGTTGGAAAATACATCTGTTTTCTAATACTTCCCATTTGGAGAATATGCTAGGCATATATCACTTGCTTATTCTGTTGCTTTTCTTCAAGCTGGATCAGTTAACTTTGCATAATCTGAACATCTTGGCTGATAGATTTCCATCTATTTCTCATATCACATAACAGTAGATGCTAGAAACCTAAATTAGGTGATTTCTTATTCCACCCTTTGTCACACCTTTTGTTTATGTGACATTTTCATAGTGTCAGGAGCACCAAGCGAGTTCCTTACATATCAGGAGCTTTTCCAAGGTTATGGTATCATCAAAATTGTATACTCACCTAATAATGAAAATGACTTTTTTTCTCTTCTGAACATGTAAAATTACCATATTGCAAGGCAGAATGGTACAAACACAGAGCGCAGGCATAGTTAAAGTTCCAATTTATTTAGTATTCAGAATATATCATCCAGCAACTACCATTTGAAGAGAGGCCAGAAAGCAGTTTCAGCCATATCACATGCGAGAAAATGATCCAAAGTTTAGAAGAAAGAATTCTGTAATCTCTGTGATCTAAAACTGAACAAAAGATGTGACCGAATACACTAAATACAAGAAAAAGAGATTTTTATTACTTTGATTTATGACTCTTCAGAAAGCAGGTAGAGTAAGCATGTATCTGAACTAATCATATTATAAYGTCATTGAACCGCATAGTTGATTTTCTTTATCAAAGCAGCAATTCAAAATGCCACGGCAAATTCTGAGCAGAATCGGGCTGCTTAGCATCACTGGCAAGGACGCAGATAGCCGTGTTGCAGGCAAGGACACCAACCCCAGCTCTGGTGCAAGAGCACCGAGGTAGCTGAGGAGCTGGACCTGCCCCTTCCCATGCCTGGTTTGAGGGACACAGCTCATCTGGCTGATCCCCACATGCAAGGTGGGGTCCAGCAAGATTTGGGGCACATTCCAGTGGCACCAAAGTGTCAGAGGAGCAGCTGGCTTTTGCGGGGGGAAAAGGCAGAGAGAACTGAAGGATAATTGTTCTGGATGTCTTTACTGACAAAAGCAAATCTGGCCAGTTAGAGAAAAAAAAAATTGAAATTCCACTTGTGTAGTAGAAGACAACCACAAACAAGTACTCTGAGATTATTTGGASAGTTTTTGCTTACATGTTTTTAAAGTATTATTTAATGTTAAAGCTGATACTGCATCTCTTGTTGTAGTCTTCACATATGCTGTTTCACTAGCAACACTGCTTTCATTTGAATCCAGATATAAAAATGCAGTAATACATTTTAATTTTTTGTGTGCTTGTGCCTTTTTTGTGCAGTCAAAAATTCTTCATTTACAATCAATCAGTGCTTTTTATTATCTTTCGGAGTAGTAGCTGCAAAATCCTTTCTAAACATATAAGGAGAGGATAATAACTTTTAGAAGGCCAATTCTGACTGTTTCCAAGTCCCGGTCTTTGCCTGGGGAGTACTTCATGCTTCGTAGAAAGATTCAAGGCGTTCACAAACACAAGGTGGCAAAAGTGTGCATCTTTGAAAAGTCATTATCCTTCCTCCCCTCCCTCCTTATCTCTTCCTTCCTCCTCCCCTCCCTCCCTCCCTCTCTCTCTTTTTTTTTAACTAGTCAACATGCTTCAGATAAAAGGCCTGTTCATTTCTGCTATTATCTGAAAAATTTCAGTCAAGAGCTTGAGTAAGTACCTGACAGATAATCGATGCCACGKCCCGGTAAGTGGCTGCCGTGGCTGGTGGGTATCAAGAGCCGACTCTCAGGGCTGACACGCTCTTTATTTGCAGGYGGAGTGTTTGGACCTGACCCGTTCGTACGGACTATGTGCTTTGCATGAGTGTAAACTCTGTTGACTTCAGTAGAGATATATTTGATTTGCAATGGGATTAGTTAGCAGAGAATCAGATCATAGGTGTACAAGTTTCCTGCCACTATACTGCTGTCGCTATTCATTGYTGAAGAACTATATCCTTTTATTATCGGTTGGCAACAAAACAAAAGAGATGTATATTACAGAGCAAAATAAGTCAGAAGCAATTAACATTTACACCATTTGCTCTTTTCTAAGAACACTTTAAGGATAATTCTGGAAATTCCATAGTAGTCAGTTATCCACTCTGTATTCTCTCTTATTAATCATAGACAACTGAGACTGGAGCAGAGATGTAAYTGAAATGAAATAGCAAATACACAARGGTTAGTCAGCAAATTAAATAAATATGCATTAATAATTTATTTTCCTCAAGTGAATCTATATTGTATTCTGTAGCACTAGGATAAATAAATTCTCTTTTATTTTCCCCATTTTTGTAGCTTCCTCATGCCCAGATAATATAGTATGACTACATGTTAGCTAGTTGGTCAGACTAAATCCACGTAAACTGGGGTTTTTGATCTCTATGAATCAGTCTGAAAAATAGTTTTTTTGGTGCCTTTCTGAATATGCGTGGACATAATGATTATCATTTCCTTTTAAATTTCAACTCTGCTGCCAAAGGGAAAGTTTTTCTTTGTAGGAAASAGTAAACAATAGCTTTTGGTTGTTATATCATTCCATATAAATARATGTTTTAATTGATACTAAATGCAATTAAATAAAATTATCTTTAACTTGGTAGACAAAATCTATGACTGCAGATAAAAACTGAGCATACTTGAGCAGACTTTCTTCTTTCGGATAAACATAACCCTGTCACAGCCTTCGATTCTGTGACTGATGTGTGAACTCCTCAAAAGAAGCAATTCCTTCCTGATCAAGATGGATCTTCAGCCTGATACACCAAAGYTTTTCTGCCTTGAGTACTCGGATATCTGTAAGGATCTTTCTTTATGAAACCATTGTATGTGCATTCCTTAAGTAGGCTGTGTTGTAATGGAGGTAGAGTGTGTATGGAAATGCAGGAAACTTTGTGTTGGTGCAAAGGATGGCTGATGCAGGGGGTTATTGAAAAAAGGCAGAGGAAGATGCTGCTTCTAAGTAGTGCAGTTTAGTCCGAGCTCAAGTGGAAACGAGCAACGAGCACGGTGCTCTTTCACGCGCCCCTTAGGTAGAGGTCTCTGGGTCGACACACCACCTCAGTTTGTGTTGCCCAAGAGCCCCAGGAAAGTAAGGAGGATAAGGCTGTGTTGGAAGACCTGGAGAAGAGGATTCTGTTCTTCTTAATAAGATGGCAAATTCCTGGGCTTCTGTGGGAAGCATAAGGTTCTTCTTAGTTATACTATGCAGACTTTTTAAAATTATGCACTAAGATTTGAGAAAACTACTCCTAGGGGATGCATATCACCATATATTACATTAATGCACCTACTGTCCCTTCAGGTTGGAAGGACGTGAAAGAGGCGTGCAGAAYGGGGAACAGCCAGACTCGGTGAGCAACTTTGTAATACTTTGTCCAACACTTTTTTTTTTTGTTTGAAATTTGTTCAACTTTGTTGAAGGCGGTTTAAAATACCGGGGATAAAGAAGACTGAGCACAGATTAACTTTGTTCACAGTGCTCCCTGATACCTGGCATATGTCATCAATATGTACTGGCTATGTACGTACAAAACTAGGAGCAGAGTGAATCAGTCTGAAGCAATTAGGCAGACAGACAGTGAGCTTAGGCAGAGGAACAACGCTGAACACAYGAGCATCGCTCAGCCGATGTTCAGACGTAAGAAACATTCTCCGTAAACGGCTTCAGATATCCTGCTGCACGTCCACCACTGTACGTGCCCCAACCAGCTGCGCGCTCCCAGAGCTCCGACACAAATAGGGGCGTACAGAAAGGCAGGTGGCCTTCAAGCCTTGCTGAATAACGATCAGTCCCAAAGGTTTTCAGCCGACTAGACTGGCGCTTAATTCACGCTCTTTTGCTGCTGATGGTCTTTGCCAGGACCTGATTTTGAGTCTACCAGTTATGTGGGATTTTGTTATTGTCCTTCCTCTGTATTCCTATGCATTGTAGGGTTTTTTTATTATTATTTAACATTTATATTGATTTTTCTGAAGAGTGCATTTAAAAGACTTGCTCCTCATTAGCCATACTGATATAAAAGCATAGTTACTATAATAACGGCTTTTGAATACTGTCCATTAAACTTTGACATTTGAAGTGTTTACAGTGAATACATATCTAGTTTCTCATTAAAGACAAGGTCTAGAGTCTTGATGTGACTCTTAGATTAAATCATTCTAATCCAAAATAAATACAAAGATGGAGAATTCATAAGAGGCAGCCTTGTAGATTCCTCTGTGTGTAAAACAGCAACTGCTATTGTGGCAAAAAGACTTCATTTTAGTGTCTCCTCTTTGGCCCTCAAGAGAAAAAAAAAAAAACTATTCATTGTGTACAAAACCTTTTGCACTTTGACATAAGTCCTTCCAGCAGAATCCTTTTTTTTTATTGAAACAAACTTAAACCATATTCCATTTCACAAAAGCAAAATGTGCTGAACATGTGCTTTTTAAAATAGAAGCATGTGCATCAACTGCTCTATAAGAAGATACTTTCTAAGCGTAGTCTCCTGGGAAGGTCCATTACCCCAAATCCAGTGAGCACAGGAAAAGAGTGAAACAGTATTAGATCAAGCTTTACTAAGCTGGATGGCCCAGGCTGTGGAATAAGTGATATTTAATATGTGCACTTTGAGGCTCCTGTTGAGTGCCCTGTTTGGTAACCCGGATCAGGATGCTTGTTTAGTGGATAAAAGTGTAACTTTAGAAATTGGCAGGAACTTTCTGTGCTTGGCCACCTGTATTCTCAGCCAGATATGGTGTAAGGAGACTCAGACAAGCACACTTTTCAAAGTTTGCTCTGTTTCACTTCCTTACAACTGCCAGGTTCAAAAGAACCATTTATTGGAGGGGGAAAAGAAAAACCGCTAAAGAAACCCTCACTCGGTTCAAAGATGCATTTGTAAAACTTGTTAGTCTTTATGATCAAGCTCATACTTTGCCTTCTCGTTACTAAAATAATACTTTTATCCTGGCCTCTTTTTTTCCCCTCTTCTCATCTGTTTAGTTATGAAAACATCACAATGAAGAAGGTCCGAGGCATCATAGTTTCCAGACAGTATGATTCTGTAAGTAGTAATATAAAATGGGTATCATCTTTTTTGTGGAGTTTTTGCTGTCAATAATAATAATAATTGTACCAAAAATAATGTGAACTCCCACAGAAGCCTGCATAGTCAA
The DNA here is from genome assembly GCF_003343005.1 of Rhea americana. Classification (NCBI taxonomy): domain Eukaryota; kingdom Metazoa; phylum Chordata; class Aves; order Rheiformes; family Rheidae; genus Rhea; species Rhea americana. The sequence continues at coordinate 2,467,846 of NW_028185317.1, read as the reverse complement.
TCAGCATGAAGTATTAGCGCTTCAGGGACACAAAGGCTCCGAGCCTGATAAAAGAGATTGGACTGAGAATTTTGACCTAAGAATATAATAATGTCTTCCAAGATCTCATTATGCCCGTGCCCATTCGAAACCATCTGGGGCCCAGAATAATAAAAAGAATGGTGTGAATTTATGAACCCATAGATCTAGCCATGCCCCCTTGGATATTGTGYTGGATTAGTAGATTTACTGCTAATCCAAACACTGTGGGCAAAATTATGTCTTTACATCTGCACTGCGGCTCTCTGAAAACTGTAGTAAGTTAAATGTTTGAAGGTTTGACAGCAGCTCCCATGCTTCAGGCACAATCTTCTGGCACGCTGCCATCCTCCCGAAAGAGCAGTTCCTCAGATGCACATGCCTTCCACGTTTGTGATGGCAGTTCTCCAAAGGGAGATGCAGCGTCGCAAATAAAGGGACTAGTTAGCAAAAAGTCACATGCTGCTGTCTATAACAGGTAGAAGCAGTGTCAGTTTGGTGCAAATAAGACACAGTTGGCGCTGGGAAGATTGATCTGTGTTCTTAAAGTTGCCTCAGGTGCAGAGCCCAAAGAGAAGAGACTCTATATTTAATTGGGGGTGTCTTCAGCTAAATAAAATAGTCAGATGCAAATCCTTTTCCTGAGGGGCAGCCATGTGGACTTGTGACCTTTCTTTGAATGGTTTAGAGCCCAGAAATCAATGATTACACTAAATCCATAATTATATTCTTTTCATCTGTGGCAGGGTACTGCTAGTGTGACAGATGTGAGACCTTGAAAGCATGAAAACTTCAAAGACCATTGAGATGTGTTAGACACTATGGACATGTGGAGCAGTAAAAAATAAAATTAAAATAAAAAAAAAAAAAGATTGCTCTACCAATGCTTTAGGTAATATTTCTCTCCATCTCTCTCTCTCTCTCTCTCTCTCTCTCTCTCTCTCACCCCCTCAACACACACACACGTGTGTGTGTGTGTGCACATTTATGCACATGATTTGAGTTCCTATAATCCTTGGAGAAGGAGTGAGGGAGTAACTGGTGCAAATCAGAGAGTTTTAGCCATACAGAAAAACTGAATATTTAAATAGTTGGCTTGTTTTGGTTCAAGAGGTTCACAAACAAGGAAGTTGATGAGCTGGAGCAAGAGACATGACTGGAGGCCCTACCTAGCATTAAGAAAAGTGAATTTTTATCCATATCTATTAGAGTTCCTTGCAGTTAATGGGCAATACTGCTAAGCCATTATGCACCTGGTTTGTTGTTTTATGAGACTTTTCTCAAAAATTAAAAGAACTATAGGTATAGTCCTATTTAAAGAACTAGAACTATAYCTTATGGTTATTTCTGTGTCTGGTAATAAGATGTTGCAATAAGCCCTGGGGTCGCACTGGCTGTGGTTGTTTGTAGCAGGCTGTAAGCGAAGCCACAGATGGAATAAGTTGGTCCTGAGGCAGAATGATGCAGATTCCCACCCGAAAAAGGTGACACTTGGAGGCCAGCGACCCCAGGAACGCTCCCTGGAGGAGGCGGATGCAGAAGGTGTAGTTAACCCCAGAGCTGTGACAGGTAGTATTTTTCATTTTATTTTTTCTCTTTTAAATCGTGAGGAAACTACAAGCGGTCTGGTCTGTTTAGGAACCGCGTGAGAGGGGAGAATGGTGGTTAGTCACGTSAAGGAGGTAAGGTGGGTAGGGAGGCAAAACATCTTGCGTTAGGCCAAGTGCTGTAGTTAGAGAAGCAGCACTTTGGTACATACAGGATCTTCACATTTTAGTAACGAATACTATGGCTTCTACTATGACAAACGTCACCTGTCTGACAGTGCCGCGGTAGAGAGATCCTTAATTTTAGTAAGTGGCATACCACATTCCTACAGGTGTTGCGATTTTTGCTGCAAATACATGTAGTAAACTAGGTTGGCTAAGGCAGATTGTTATTTGTGCAGGAAAGCAAGAAATGAATTATAAAAGTCTTTTCAAAAAATCTTGTGTCATCTTTCCTGTTACTACCTATGGTTTAGGTTACATGTGAACAGAAGAACTGCATGCTAAATGTTTGGCAAATTTAGAAATGAATGAATAGTGCAATATTACCTATCTATCACTGGTAAAACTGGATTGCAGTAGATCTATGAGTTCAGTTCTGCTGTACCTGAGAGGAGATAAAAGTTACTGTGGCTGGAAATCTATAAAAGGAAGTAGTGTTTCCTATTTATCGCAAATTTAAGATTTTTTATTTTTTTTAATTACATTGTAGTGCCTCATAGTCTTTGCAGGTGGAGAACAAATGCTGTAGAAAGGAAAGGGGAAGGATGTTCTCAACATTTCTCTGGTATTTACAGCTGTGGATGTAGATAAATATCTTRCTGCTCGTCATACTGGAATTACTGAGAAATACAGCATGGATTTTTTTATTATAACTTCATTAAATAATGAAAATTACTTAATGGTAATCCATATTACTAAATAATACTTGCTTCTTGGAAAATCATTTGGGAATCAGAAATTTTGGGAGAGTTTTTGGAGATGAATTGGCCTGAACCATGCATAGTAATGTGTCAAAAGCACATGGTAAATGYAATTATTTGGAGGAGAAGCAGGAGCAAGGAGGGATCCAGAAGGCTGAGCGTCACCGTGTTTGATAGGAGGCTTGGGGAAGAGCTGTTTCCTTTTCCTCAACCTGTCGTGAAAATGGGATGGTGCAACCTCTCTGCACTTCCTCCACAGGTATCCAAAACTACCCGTTGGGCTCTCACTACTTTTTCTTTCCATTCCTGTTTCTGAGAGGTTTTGAATTAAATTGCCATCCACTCTGTACCATGGTCYGTCTTGAAAAACAGTGCAACTTAGCCCCAATAGTAGAGATGCCGTTCCTATCTTCCTTCTACGTCGCCAGTTTTAGWATCCACTTAAAGTTCATTTTTCTCATGATCTTTCATTAGTTTCTCTCCTTCTCATCATTTTCCTTTGGTTTTGTTTCTTTGCCATGTTACTCCAGCAGTGCTGCTTAACACGCATCCCAAGCATCTTCTAGGAGGCTAGTCACATAAAGTCAGCAAAATACTCACGGAGAATTTAAAGCTACCTGGACAGAAGCAGTTACTTATATATCTTATGTCTGTTCCTTCAAGCTATATAATTGCTGAAGTGATTCACCAGTTGCATATATGTTACATTGTCATTCTATCACTTACGTAAACTTCAACGGAAGGAGTATCATATCCATTCCTCAAAATATTCAAGCCTTACCTTTTCTGACTAGCACAAGGGGCACAAAGATGAACAAACTAGTTATACATGCATGGAAAGTAGCAAGCTGAAAGTAATTGTGTATTCAGTTTTAATGGAGCTGAATCTCCTGCTGAGATTTCAATATCTGACAGCATTGCTTTCATTGCCCCAAATGCCCAACCTTTTTCTAATGTTTGACCTTGGGTATGATTATATTTCTGTATATCTCACATGATGCAAAATAATTTTCCTGTATCAGTCATCTCTCACTGACAGTCCTGTTCCAACTTACGGCAGAAGAGAACAAGTCTAATGCTTGCAGCAGTAGCTAAAATGAGCTTTGATAGATGTTTCTCCTCTTTCAATAAATACATAAAGCATCTCTATAATGTCACTTTGTTAACTAATAAACAACAAAAGGATGAAGGCATTCACTTTAACTCTCTTGAATGTCATTACGTTCTCATTGCCTTACTCTATATAACTAATGTGGCCTGCAGCTCAAAGCAGTGGATTGTTGCTTTTGCTGTTGGTTATTTATTTTCATGTGTATCACTAGGCCCACGTGCTAAATAAGAACTCTGTGTGGGTTTATGTGAATAGTGCTAGGGGATTTACCATGGGAGTTTTGCCCCAACGTGGCGGCCCAYGAATCTGGGGCTGTGCTTCGCGTGCTCTCGAAGGGATTTCACGTGGCCCTTCAACAGCCGCCTACGCCTGTTTTGCACCTTGTCCAGTCTGAGGTCACCGTGCCTATCACAGAAATGCAATTCATTCTGCACATCTCTCAAATTTTCTCTCCAGCTGCTGTGGACAACACCCTAGAGAGTCCAATTATTTCATTATTACCATATACTACTTAGTATAAAGTGCTAACACTGGTGCGGAGGAGGGCATCCAAGTTTAGAGGACTCAGTCTAGCCTGGCACAACGCGGTGGATGGGTGCAACAGGTATATATGGCCGTWTGCAGGACTGTAAAACAATTACATTTCCAGAGTCAAGGAGAGAAGCAGAAGTCATATCTCATGCCTTACATCTAAGCAATGAAGTTGATCAGGAGGACATCGGAGAAGAGTTAAGTGACAGTACTAGCTTCATCGGGTCTGATGAAGAAGTTCCTCCAGCACTGGGGGACAGATTAGTTGAGAACAAGGGGTCTGTTTTCTAAGAGCAACTCAAACAAGTGGTCTCAGCGTGATTAATGTTCCTCTACTGGTAACAGGAGGTAGCCCTAAAGAGAGAAAATTTGATAGTGGCCTCTTTTTTAGATCTGTGTAAACTGGGCACATTATTTTAATAGTACACCATTAAGGTATTTATCTTAATTTAAAAAAATAATATTTCCCTTGTTGTTTGCAATTGCCCACTAGAAATGAAATCCCTTTCCTGAGCAGATATCCTTTACAATTCTGCACGGGTTGTTATTGTAGGTTGCCTTGGGAATACTCAGTAACTAGAGTTTCAGACTTTCTTCAGAAATACAGGAGGGAGTTTAACAGCATTTGAAAACACAGGTGAAGAAATACATGGACCATGCAAACAAAAGTAATGGGATAGAGAGAGATGTGTTTACTATAATTGTGGAAGAAAATAAGAGAGACCACAATGAAGCCTACGCGGTCTGATTACAAGCTTGTTACAGATGCAGAACACTAACCAAGTTCACTGGAGTTTGAAATCCCAAGGGAAGTTTTAGGTTTCTTCTTTCTGCAGACTCCAGAAAGTGATTTAATAATTCATTCGAGGCTGCAAAACTTTCTGTTGACTTACTCTACTCCCTGTTCAAGCAGATTCTGAGTTTTGCCCTGAGATTTTAACCCAGTATTGAGGAAGGAAAAACAGATCAAAATCTAAACCACTAGATCAAACACAGGGAGTTTCAGGCATGTCTAGATGAACATGGACAATCTGAAAATTGGTTTTTCTGGAAAGGCAAAGAAAGGAGGTCACAAGGAGACTGAAATCTGGTATTGCTCTACGCTGGCCTGCCTTAAGCACAGTCTCTGTCCGAAGATGAGGACCAAGAGAAGTTAAGGCAAATAATGGCATTGGCATGTAAAGATGGGATGGAGATTTGGTGCTATGAGCTACTGCAGGCAGCAAACCAAGTGAGTATAAATTGGGGGGAGGGGAAGGGGGGGAGAAAAAAGACAGACAAAATGCCCCAGTATCTTATAAGAACGCAATTTTCTGAGGACAGCAGAGCATAAACTGCTGAAAGAGTTTTTGGTGGAAGAGGGTTTTGAAGAAATACAGAAAAATTTCAAAGATGTCAGCATGCAGTGACTAGCTACTATCTGACACCTAGATTGTCCCAAACCTGTCACTTCTGTGCCCAAGTCCAGAACTGGAAGTATAATCTGCTGTTAAAGAGCAGACACAGTTGAATGAGGACTGTGTGGTGCCAGATAGGTGTGCTRTGTGGTTGGTAGATGTTTACATCACCAGTAGGCTGTTTGGAAAGACATATTTTGGAGTATTTTCTGCTGACCTACTGCTGCTGTTAACACTTTCTCGTTATTGTGTTTTTCTTCTGGAGCGTTAGCTGCACATCACCCCCTGCAGCCTTCGGTGTCCTTTATCAAGTGATGTTCATGGCCGACATCCCTCTGAAAGGTCTCTGAGCAAGTCCGTGATGTGCTGCTTTCACCCAGCAGCAAGAATGACCCCGGCGTGACGGCGTGTGTCCGTCTGCCCGCCACCGCGCCGCAGGACCTGCCCCTTTGCTGTCTGTGCCGAGCCACACGTGTCCTTCTGCCGAGGCGGTCTGGGGGCTGTGAGCACCGGTAACTTCTCCTCCTTCCTGCTGCTACCGTGCACAGAATGGAGGAGATAACTGCAACCACTACGCTTGTCGAAGACTGTGAGGAAATGTGCTGCAGGAACTTGACTCAGCAACACGGAGTGGAACCGTGTGCTACAGAGATGGCAGCATTTAATATTCTGTTCAAGAGTACGTTAATATGTGCATGCTTCCAGGAAAAAAGGTGTTACTTAAACGCAAATGAAGTGTTAGCAGAAGACTAGATACAGTGGTAAGGTGTTAACTCTGACCTCTTAATTAAATGTAAATATGCTGTAGGAGCAAAGAGGGGGGCYGTGTAAACAGATAAAGGTGGAAGGATAGCTAGGTTCTTTTCTTATGGCTTGATTTGGTCTATAATGGTAAGAAGATTTATTAATCAGAATAAAAAAAGGACTATGAAGACTTCATTAATTCATGCATTTTACAGAAATGCAGAGTATTGCCTTCAACATCTTTCCGGTTTTACTTTTAATGACTTTTTGCTGTGAATTTATATTTACCTCTCACTTACAAGCATAACAATTCAYCAATTTTCTTTTTCTTTTTAAAAATATTTTAGTCTTTCTAGGTGTCCTTTGCCAACAAAAATTGTTGGCATATAGTCTCAATAATTTGTGGAAATTTTGACATTCCTGAAGAAATCAACATGAGAACACTTACTGTTCCCTTCCTGCATTCTCGGGGCTGCCTCAGTCATGGTATGGTCCTCTGCCTCCTCTCCTAAGATAAAACGTATTAAACCTGCGAAGCTACTGGTCACTGAGGTACCGTGAGTATCCACAGCATGCGAGATTCTACTCTTGAAAAACGGTTTTAGGTGATTTTCTTCAGATTTTCTTTTCTTCAGGATTAAAACATGGTTTTCAGTAAGCAATCAAAAGCCACACAAATTTCTACGAAATATTTTAAGAAGTGAATGTATTTGTATTTACGTCTAGGAAATAACTTTCAAAATATAAAAATCTTTCACAAAGATGGSGGAGGCTTCATTTGGCGAAGGGAAAATGTCCGTTTAGGTGATACCTCAGATGAAAAATGTTAATGTACGAAGTCTAGGAGTAGCTGTCCAAAAATGAAACACGGTCTGTAGTAATTTTTTGTTGTTTATTTCATGTGCATTTTCTTGTGACAAATGGAAGTTCCTGTGTGGAAAGTCAGAACAACATGCACAGGTGGCCCAGGTCTTTTTGCCTGGAAGTCACTTTGTCTTTATCCCATTAACTGGAGGCAACAAAATAAATGATTCTAATGTATTAGGCTTAAACCTAACTTCTTTCTATATAGAGGCAAAGGGAAATCCTCTTGTAAGAGTCATACAGCTGTCTTATATAACTAATGTAACATTTAGTTTTAGTATTCTCTTTTGAGCTAATATGATGAGCATACAGTTTTCCACCTTCTTGCAGTATTGAGTAAGCTTATGCATATTATTCTCTAATATTGTTCAATACCGAGATGAACTGATGCAACTTTGATATTTATTCCACACGGTTTTTGTAGCTCTTATCCTTTTAGCACATACGTTTTCTTGAATYCTGTTTTTGTAAAAGGTCATGCGAACGTGGTATTTTGTCATGGGAATGACAGGTAAGACTCTTTGCTGTGTAGAAAAGCCTGTATGCCTAGAGGACCACTTCTCACCTAAGGGAACGTAGAGCTAATCAAAGCAAATAATTCACTTACATGCCTTAGCCTGTTTTTTTCTCTTTTGAAATTGTCTGTGAGGAAGTTTATTTTTCTTGAGTGTATTTGTTATTTCAAGTTGTGTGCTTAAAAAGTTAGGAATAACGTGATTTTGACTGACCATGCAAAAATGCGTATTTTGGTACTTGTTCTGTGACTATGCAGGAGTTATTCCAAATATCCATTTTCCAGATTGATCAAGGGTATAAGCTTTGTGACTGCTTATTACATTTTGTTTTGTTTCCTTACTATTAGTATGATTTCTTGAATGTGGTTGGTGTTCTGCGCAAGTAAATAGGAATAATCAGACAGTGCCTATGATTGTGTATCCTAAACAAAACCTCTTCTTGATTATAGAAAAGCTGAAGATGACGGAATTTTCGTATGTAATTTTTTACTGCTCTGAGCAGTGTAGTACGTAGCATTGCATTATTCCTAACATTTATCACTAGAAAATAACAATTGGAAGAGACAAGTGCAGATTCTGCTGAACAAGATGGGAATACCTCTTACCAGCAACACAAAAACAATGTGCTTAACCAAAATGCGCTATCTTAACTGGAAGCCTAGTGGGAATGCTAGGGCTTTTTCTAGTTAGATTTTAGTGAATGGCATATTATCTAAGCCAAACAGCTAAGAGAATAAATTTGCAAGTAATATATAATTCCTTAGTGTTCATTATCTCTTGTTACTTAAAAATTGTCCATGAAAAAGTGAATACATTCACARAAACATGACTAAAATAGTCTTCATAGAAAATACATAAAAACAAGTTACTCAAATTGAACTAAATATACCATTGCAACTTGCACTGATATGTTCAGCTCCAATAGGCACACTGAGTTGTCTTTTTTCCAAATGGATCATTTATTTAATTAATCAAGATGCAATGAATTTTGAACTGTATATTAAAATGGAAAAAGAAGGTAGTTAAGAAAAAATATGATGTGGTTTACATACCTAATCACTGTTAGGAAATTATTGCATAATTAAAAATTTCAAATGATAGTTTATACTAATATGAATTCTGTCCCCTAGATTCTTTTCCTTGATCATTTAACTGTGTGGATTCGAATAATTTTTGAATGCTTTAAAAATTTGAATTAATATACTTTTAAAAAACTACTTTTGCTTGGGTGTAACTTTTCATAACGAGTAATGAAGTTTTCTCTTTTCAGTTGTTTTTCATCTCTTGCTTTCTCACTGTATGCTTGTGTCAAAAATAAGTGCTTTACATCTGTTCAGCCTTTTACACTTAAAACAGAGTCWGTATGAGAACGTACTTTCTTCCAGTAAATTTCTCATATTTCAGATAAAGTCTGTTTTGAAGTTTCTGTCAGGATTTGTACYTCATTGCAGTASGCAMTGCTTGATCTTGTTTATCTGCATAATTTAAACGCAACCCCGAAGGGCACGAGCATGGTGACAGTTTTTTAACATGCTTCCTGATAATCAGCACAAACTATTACTTGAACCTGTCCAGCGGCAGACAGAGTTCAGTGACCCCCAGGAACAATGTATAAAATCATATCATGGCACGACTGTGTTGTCTTGAGGTACGCTTTTTCTTTAGGAAAAGCTGATACTTCCTGACATTGAGACAATACAGGATCTAAATTGTACAGGCCAAGTTTCTGTAACGGAAAAAAAACAGATAGTAAAATGATGTACGTACAACCAGGAGACAATAACTAGTTAAATGCTATTTTTTTTATTTACAAGTATTTCATTAGTAAGGCTATAACTTGTACTTCATGCAAATTTCTTTGMTGGGACAGATTCTTGGGTAGCTCACGGTGATATTCAGTGGCTTAATTTAGTTTGATGCGAGGAAGTTGTTTATACTTGGTGAAGATACACTGGCAGAGGGACTAGGTGTTATCAGCTATTATTTTACTGTATTATTATTATATATAAATTAAATAATATTATATGGTGTTATAAACCCAGGGACATCGTGCCCAGCAGGAGTAGAAGAATATTTTATTGTCAGATGATCTGAAGTGACTTAATGTGAAGTTCCCTTAGCTTTTAGGGAACTGATTTTGTTAAGATGGTAAAGATTCCTGATCAGGAAAGGCAATGTTTCCACTTTCTGGCTCCGCTCTCCCTGAGTGAGCACTAGGCTCCAAGGAAACATGGGCTGTTGCAAATTCTGCAGACAGTAGGGTGTGTAAGGGGGTAAAATTGCTGCAGGAGAGAGAATAGCACAAAACATGTATTTTTTGCGTCGCTCATCATGCTAAGTCCTCGGCTGGGCTTGAGGTGCCTTGCCAACGGTAAGGTGCAGGAGGGGATGGCTGCTGATGCTGCTGGCAGGGTAAATAGTGAGAAGCTTCCCAACGTCCTCGTCCACTCTGAACGAGGTAAGAACACCACTGAAAAGTCTCCACCAGGGCAATGCTCCTTTACTTTTCATTTGAGAAGAATAATGGGTTTTGTCACAAAAAAGCCAGCTCTTCCGAACGTTGAGATTATTCCCAATGCAACCAGATGCTGAGGTTTTGGGTTTTGTTTGCCTGTATCATGCAGGCTAGGCAATGACTGTAAAAAAAACTTCATTATTACAAGCAGGTTAGAAACACAGAGCTTGTTTATGAATAAATAATTCTGCATCTATTTAGCAAGGTACCAAGGACACTTAGGACATTCAGCATCTCTAAAAGTACAGAGAGCAAGAAGCATATGTGGTAGGAAAACAGATTTCTGGTCGGGTAAATATAGGGAGAAGTAAGGATATGCACKACATATAGCATTATTTGGGTTTATATACAGAAATAAGTGATGCAAATATAGTAGCCTTGGATGCATTTGTGTCTTAAAATTTAGTAGGAACAGTACAGTGCAGTATCTGAGTCATTTCCATTATGGGTGAAATAAAATCAAWGCCCACGTAATTCTGTACTGACTGAAAATACGGATCTACTATAGGAATATATAGGAATCTAATGTAGGAATCCTACGCCGTTAACCCGGCAGACGATACAAATGTTAGTCACCGCCTTCGAACAACTGCGTTCAACATTGCCTTAATCTTGGTTTCYACAAAATTATTTTTTTGGGGAGAAACCTGTCATTTCCACTCTGTTTGCAGACCRGATGCTTCCCGCATCTGCGTTGTCGGAGCGCCGTTGCTGGGAGCTACCCCCGTAAACGCAGCGTTCGCGGGCTGCCTGCCGCAAGCGGTACGGAAACGACCCCGCTAAGAGGAGACCGGCACGTTTTCCGGCGTGCCCGCGCTGTCGCTGAGTTACGTGTACGTGCGCACGCGTGCTTAGCACCTCGGCCTCGCACGCGCGCGAGCAATTTTATTAAATGCTCCGTCGACACTCTGCAGCGCTCCGAACCCTGCCGGTGCTTTTCACTCATTTATCTATTTATTTATCTATTTATTTATTCCTTTTTAAACTCGGAGCTGCCCGGCTGGAGGCCGCGCGCGCCGTACTGTGCTTCCCCGTAAATAGTCTCTCTTACCCCGAAGTTTTCGTCGCCTCCCGCGGCGGTGCCAGGGGTCAAGCACACAAAGGTGCCGTCCCCTGATTGCGGCAAACACCGCCATGTGTTGTGTGTTTGATGAATTAAAAGGATGCTGCCAACTTAATTACACTGTAACCCTTCAATAAAGGAAGGGCAGAGCTGATTAACTAGTGAATAATTGGGGGCTGATTGATGGCTTTCTCCCTCACTGCTAAAGGCTGTATATATAATTATTTTGCCTGTGGGCCTAATTTTGCCACTGTTAGCTTCCACTTTTGTCATCAGCTGTAATTTATGGATGGGGCCTGAAGCCTTAAAAAAGGCTCGAAAATGAAATAGCCCCGAATCCCTAGATATGTCACCTGGAAATGGCCAGCAGGCAGCCTTTAACGTCGACATTTGCAGCCATTTAGCAGCATTAACACCTCATGCTTAGCCGGAAAATAATATTATCATTTGTCAACAACTATCATGATATAGATTTTTTTCTTGACGTGTAATAATGTTGCATCACTCACACCAATGATTTAATATATGTTTTAAATGCAAGATCAATTTGTTGTAAGTGAATAGAAGATTCTTCTAGTAATGCACTTAAAAAACAGAAAAAGGGGAAGAAAAAGAAAAGAGAGAGCAAGACCCAGGGAGAATTGTGTCTCCTCACTGCATTATCGGGTTGGTTACAGAACCAGTCCGTAAGTCTCTAATAAGCCCCCCAAAAACAGTGTAAACTACAATGGTTTGTGCCATTTTTTTATAACTAATCTGAATATTTATTCGAACTTTGAAAAACTCRGTAGCAGTTTCAAAGAAAATACAGTTAATAAACTAGTAAACTTCTCTGCACTGTACTTTGGAAACATTGCGGAACAAGTTTGCTCCTCCTGTYGGTCAGCAGAACCGCTAATTTGTGTTGGTTGTAGATCCGGCCCTTTGTACTTTAAATTGAAATAAGATTTCTTAGCTTTTACAGGGAGACAAAAGCTGATTGCTAACGCAGCAAGGCAGAAGCCAGCCTGTTGGGAAGGACTGGGTTACTGCGGTGGCAAGAAGCAGAGATGCCCCCCAAAAGAAAGGCTGTTTTGCGAATACACAACGTGCTGGTTATAGCTGCTCCCGGGGCCCTGCCTAGTTCCTATTCTCTAAAGACTTTTCCAATGAAGTAATAACAACTTGGATTCACCTTTTTTTTTTTTTTTTTTTTCCCCCCGTAACCCACATTTAAGCGCTGCGGAGGGAAGGCTTCTCATTTATGCGCCAAGATATACAAATCCGCTCTCTCCGCTTCCCTTTGTTGTCTCGTCCTCCCAGGGAGCTCCCTTGCCTACGGATCACACAAAGGTTTGAAGAACCTTTCAGTCAAAGCTCAGTAGTGTGCCAGTGGGCACTGGCCAGGAGAGAAAAAAAAAATTTGATATTTGCCCTCTCTTCTTATCTGCACTTGATTTATAAGTCAGTGTGAGTATGCAAGAGAAATAAAGGCAAAGACCTTGATGCCTCCCTGTGGAGAATATGCACCATTTGGATTGAAGGCATGAAAGAGGAGAAATTAATGGTAAGCTGTTCATCTGTCACTACTGCCAGCCTGATGGTTTTGCAGGGAAGGAGAGGACTAGATGACATGCCCTCCAGTCAAGGGCATGGCTGCCCGCTGTTCTCGTATTATAAACACAGTGCTTTGGGTTTCCAAGGGATTTAAATTTAAATTATACTGTACTTTGGATAGGCAAATCTTTACACAAGTTTATTTTCTTGAAGTATTAACATGCAGGATTTTGCTGGCTTTATGTGGAAGGAAAATAAAAATTAAGTCTCCTATTTGATAAAAATATGTAGCGTACTCTTAAAATGTATCTGTATTTTAAAAGCAGTGTGTTATAATGTAATGAGATTTAAATTTATATATGCATTGAAGATTTARGCACATGCATAAATAGATAAGCTTCAGTTATTCTACTTTCTCACACACAGGAAAAGATTAAAAAGTTCAAAATATGAGTTGAATGTTTTTTTCCTATTAAGACGGTATAATACTAACAGTGCTGCTATCAATGACGATATTAGGAATACATCCAGAGGATGAAAACTGACGCAAAACTTTCACGTGGTGCTAAGCGACAAGCGGAACGACTCATCGGCAAATTGAATATTTTGGGGGCTGGTTGTTTTCTGTGCCCTCCTGGGGCAGCAGCAACTCTCTGCTGAGCGGGGTTTGTGCAGCACCGAGCACGAAGGGCTGCCGCGTCCTCTCCGTGCTTCGGCAGCGCTAATGAATCCTATCAGGTGTCATACGGTATCAGGGCTAAYAGGAGCAATTTTTGATGCCTGATGTGGCTTGAATAGAAGCACCSGCGAAGGAGAACTAGTTTTCGTTGGGTGCAGTTTCAGAGTTCCGGCTTCGGTGACTTTACCATGACCTACAACCATTAGCTATTTAAAGCCCTCTTTGCTGAGATCAAACAGTGGTATGCGAATTTCAGATTTCCATTAAAAAARGAAAAAAAGAAAAAAGCAAGTCCACTAGTTTCAAATGACCTTGGATTTTATAAACCAGAAGCCAAAAAAATAAAAAAAAGACTTTATGACTTATTTATGTTAAAATCTCCCGAGTTTAGAGCTAATTTCATTATTTCCTGAGGCCTGACTCATGATTTCTGAAATCCTGGCTTAGTCCATAGATTTCAGTAAAATTATTGTGCTTAAAGTAAACTCTTGTTTGCCCTTAGTATGTTGAGCTTAATGACTTGCATATTGCTTCTGAAAGAACCRTAAATCTTCCAGAATCCCAACAAAGATAAATTGATTTAAAAGAGAGCTCTTATTACCATGAAAGAAATTCACCCCAAATTATGTTCTTTCTGCTGTTGCAACTTGAAAGCTGTAGGGTGGCACCAAAGGTTGGACGCTTTCTCTGAAGGTTTAAATGTCTTCCTAGTAGCCGTGCTGGCCGTTCTGCTTCCGCGCTTCCGTGGAAGGAGTGCGACCACGCTAATGTCGGTGCGCTGAAGGAGTGCTCATCGATTCCTGCTCGCTGAGAGTGTTCCAGAGACAGATAGGCTGTATGGTTGTCCCTGTCTTGCCATGACAATAAATTCTGATTTTACAGACCTCAGATACAGGTAAAGTCAGAGAAGAGGAGATGGAAGACAATCAGGTAGAAGATGATGCTCCAGGRTCTTCAGGAAGGAACACGCATCCTTCCCTCTAATGAGCTTGGTATCTCCAAAATGTCATGCCTTCATCCTTTATCTTTTCCACCTTCATCAGTCACTCATGTTGCCAGGCATTGATATTGTTTTCATGAGTTCCTGGTCTTCTTGGACCCATTTGTGCCATGAGCATGGCCATTGCCTTCTTGTGTGCCCTACTCACCYGTCCTCTTTATCCTTCAGGAGAAGATGCAGGTGGGTGACTTCCAACAACAATCTTTGCTACTGAGTGGTGCAAATCAAGGCATTTATGGTCCTAAACAAGTTAATCAGTTGATAATATCGTTTGTCACTAGGACTGAGAAAAATTCACCCGTCAAATTTTACAGATGTACTTCTCTCACTGTTACTGACTTCTCTCTCCTACCTTTCTGTAGTCGTTGCAGGCTATGTGGCTTAAGGCTCCCAGCACTTTATGTTGACTCCCTGTTTGAATTTGCACGTAATTTTGACAGACTTCAAATGTCGGAGATGAAATTTTCCATGATAGGTGCGTATTGAGCTTTTCTTTTTCTTCTTTTTTTTTTCAGAAGTTTCAGCTAAAATGAACAAGTTGTTTTAAAAAAAATGAGACGGTGGGAAAGCATGTAATTCCACTGACTTTAAAATTGCAATCATTTTTTGAGAAGCTCTAGTTCCTCCAGGCTTTGGAGCAGGTAGTTACTTAATTTGGCGCTTTTTTTTTTTTCTTTTTTTTTTTTTTCGTTCTTGTCAAAAAAATATCCTCCTGTGGCCTAGTTTATACGCATGTTAAAAATCTGTTTGCACTTGCTGAGTCCATCTGCACCGAGGCTGATCCGTCTCCTCACAGTTACATGCCTACCATACTGTGGATGTGGCACCCATACAGAACGACTGTTCTTGTTACAGCCAGGGATACTGCGGCTGAGCAGGAATTTCACGAGCAGGAATTGCTCCTGAGGATGCCGGATGCCCTTCTGGCAGTGCCAGAGGACGTGAAGACTTGAGGCTTCCCCCCCTGGTTCTCAGTTTACCCCTTGCTGATTTGGGAGCAGAATAGAGTGGATAGGAGAAAAATTTTAATCAATTACGTTCAGAAGTGGCTAAGGGGGCAACAAAAAGATGTTTGTTGGTGGTTTGGGAGGACAGGAGCCTATATGGGGTGCAGCAAACGGTAAATTGTAGGTAGAAAATATCTGTATCCCATGTAAAAGAATAATGCAYGCTCTTATAGAGGCTGGATTTGAGCTTGCTATAAACACTGAATATTATTTTCTGTATACTAAATATCTGTGAAACCACTGACAAATTATTATAATTTCCACTATCTGTAGTGATAGGTGACATATAAAATTTTTCTACTGCTACACGATGTGCTGTAAGCTAAGGTACAAAAAATGGTACAAAAAGTCTAGAGGTCCTGGTTTTGCTGGTGAACTGAAGGGTGGCTGCGTTGTTTTGCAGGCTACGTACTTCACTTGGGTTGCTAGTTGTTTGGGAAATTGCATACAAAAGGCAGCAAACAAATACAAAGGTTGCAAAGCGGAGCACTCAAAAGTCAGAAAATGCGAATATCGGGATATCTCTTTATATATTTATACGTGTAGTTATACATAGAAATGCATGCAACAGTATTGTTTTTTGTTACGCGGTGTGCGCTGAAGTGTGTCCAGATGGACCCTCCTCCTTCAGCAAGCGGTGGTGTATCTCTTATTATCACGGTCTGTGGCCTCAATCTTCATTCCCTGATCACCATCCAAACTTCAGGCTTTTCCTCCTGGATTTTTCTCTGAGGTTCTCATCAMAGTTTTTAAAAATTAATTAATCTTTGCTACCCATATGAATAGTAGTTATACTCGGAGCGTTAGAGAAGTATCACATTATTATGGAATTAATGCGTTATCCCCTTTTTATATATTAGCAGTCAGGCAGAGATTAAAGCTAACGTTTTTCCAAAGCACTAGTAAATTTGAAGGATGCACGGACCGAGACATCTCTGGTGTGATTTTTCACGGTAGTGACCACTTTGGAGATTCCCCTCGCCCTCACTGCCGTTCCGTAGCATTTTGCAAATCAGTCCCTGCGCTCCCTGTTGCACCACTTTCAGGACATTTCCTTTTAGCATCTTGTGCACCCAGAACTGCACAAATGAAAAACGCAAAATCGCATTTCCGTGCAGCTCGGCACTTCTGCAGCGCTCGAGCCAGCGCCACGGYACGCGCTGCGAGCGCGCTGGCTGTCTCGGGGCCGGGAGCGGAGCCTTGCGGAGGGGCCAGCTTTGGTCCCCAAAGCAGCGTATTTCTGTGATCACGGCTTTGGGGACCCTCGTGCAGCGCTAGCGGCGGGGCTCCTGCACCCTCTCCGCTCCGTCACGCAGACAGAAACAGCAAAATGAAAATCTTGATTTATTTCCATGCACAGGCATCCCTGTACGCGTATGAGACTGGGTTTCTCTTGGGGAAAAAAAAAGAARTAAGTAAGAGTCCGTGAGCATGTAATTAACAACTGTATCATAGCGGAGACAGGCAAGGGCCAAATTAAAGTTGCACGGGGACCCTTAATTCTAGCATTTCCTAGCTTTTGAGTGCTTCAGGATGCAATATTAACGTTCTTTTAGCTTTTAATATATGCATGTATCAACGTTCAATTAAAAGTTGAGTCTTCCACGTACCGGCATTATTCCGAGCGGTCTAAAAGCCGGTTGGTAACTTGCACTTTGACTTTGGCTTTGCTGCGGTAGCCAGCTACGGCTGGGGCATTTTGAACAGGCGCCTCTGCGTGATCGATGTGCGTACTGGAAGGCACAAGGACGGGGAAAGCGCAGAAAACCGGTGGGATTGCAGGAGGGGCTCACGCACCACGGCAGGAAAACCGGTATAGCAACAGGGATAAAATATCAGTACAAAGAAAAGTAAAAACAAAATTCTTCTATTCTTTTCCTGTTCAACTCTAGATATAAATTCTTAATTTTCTCTGTTTAACATAGCCTAGCTATAAAAATATTTTAGRATTTTGGGAAAGCTGCTTTTGTTCTTCTGAAATGAAAAAAAATGTATTGTGCTGGAAATGCATTTTTTCTCTGAGAAGGAAAAGAGCTTAGCAAGACAAATTTAGACCAAGTTGAATATTTTCAGAAGACTCATCCAATAACGTAATGGAAAAACTCTCCCACCTTCCCATATAGGGCAATATTCTTGTGTATAACTAATAAAAAATGATATTTTGCTTCTCCTTGGGAAAGATATGTTATCACCATCCATGCCTCAGTGTGTAACAAAATTCAGGCATTTGCTGTTATTCTGTTGGCCCTTAAAACTGTTTAGTTTCAATGAGACCAAAATTTTACCCCCAAATTTAATTCTAKATTTGATAACAAAGAGCTACTAGTATTTCCTCTAGTTATATTAGTGTATCTGGATTGCACTGCTTAATGTTCAGCAGCTTATTTTAGTATTTTGTCTGGGCACTYGATTAAAACTTATGGAAAAAAGGCATTTTTTATTTTTATTTTATCTCTGAAATATGATTATAAATGACCTTTGATAAAAAGTTAACAGAGAATATGTCAGGAAGCAGCTCAGAAGAGAAAGATTARAAGCAGACAGTCTAGAGAGGTGTTTAATTTCAATTTTCTTTGTGGTATAAGAAATGTGTAGATTTTAAAGCCATCATGCCATAGTTACTTTTATCAGTAGGGCGCTTTTGTTTTGTTCTGCCACCTAATTCTTTTGATGACAATGAGTCCACAGTTTTCCAATGACTGATTTCGATTTGCATGTTATTGTCAGCCTTTTATATTTTATCATATCTCCACTTTGGTTTTTATGCAGATCCTCACATCAGAACGCAAGGGCAGCCTGAGCTAAACAGCTGGCTGGATTTGCATGAAAATGGACTGCCCTTTTTCATTTGTTTGTTCTTTGGAAATTACAGTAGGTGAGTATCTGACTCAAATTTTCCAAACAAATAAAGATAAAACTTCACAGATATTAAACTGTGGTGCATTAAACTGTATCATTTTACATATAAAAAGAAAAGGATTAAACAGAATTAGTCTGTTGAGCTGACTGAGGAAAAACAATGTGAGTGACTGTCTGAAAACTAAAGATACAAAAGAACTGTAGTATCTTTGAGAGAGATTTCTCCCCAAATATTTTCCTTTCCTATGTTTAAATGATAACTAATAATATAAATATTCCCCTTGTGCATTGGAGGTATTTTTGTCAGGCAGAAGAAAATCGTAATCTGCTTTAAGTAATTACATATTTGAGAGTATTCCCATATTTTATATACATAACAGCTTAGCAGTGGGTATTCAGGTACTTTACAATTTGGATTGGCAACGTAAAGAAGCCAGAGTGTAAATGTGACTGTAGGTGGATGCCATTAAGAAGCCCTCATCGTTTTCAAGAGGCAAGATTCATAGAGCAAGGTAATATCGAAAAAACGAACACRAGAGCTTGATAGTTGACAGATACAAGCTTTGTAGATTTGAATAGTAAGGTATCAAAATAACACATGGCAGGACTTGGAGCAGTCAACAGACTTATAAATTATTTAGAGCGCGTGTGCCCTTGCGCGCCGGAAAGCTTGTCCCTTTCTCTCCCTGCGCATCGCTTGGTCTTGCAAACTCTCTTGTATCTTTAGACCATCTCAGAAACAACGTGAGCATGACTGTAACTTTCAGTTTAAGCAAAGATTTGGACGGAATTAATTTTATGACGTCTAGCTATGCTTTGGGAATTAACTGTTTTTACTCCTTGTAACTTTGCACTGGTTTATTCTTAACGTGAACCCCTGCAGATGCATAGACCACCTTGCTTTCAACTTATGGTAGGAGCTCGCATTGATAGGAATGTTTTAGAGTTGCTATATTTAAACTTCTAAGGCAAAGAGTTCTCCACTCTGAATTTCCTGAAAAAGTGATAGCTGTTAGCCTTATTTCAGATAATAAATGTTCATTCCTTTCTCAGATATTGTAAGAATTGGGTATGTATCAGTGAGTCACAGATGCGCAACCTTGGGAGAGAACTAGTCTGTCACCCTAGGGAGTAACATGGAGCTACTTAATAGCCAACATTTGAAGCAAAATTTGTTTGATAAAATATTTTTTCCTGATTATTAACATTTTTTCTATATACACCTTTTTATTAAGTACACATTGAAAAGTCAGAAGAATATTTTTTTATTATAAATGTGGCAAAATAATGCATAGTTTTCATTACACCTACATATTGAAACTTATCAGTGAAATGTGCTCTAAATAATTCATAGGYTTGTTGACATCTCCAGGCTTTGCTTTGCAGTGTTGTGCTACCTCACTGTTCAGATCTATAAAGCCTCTATCTGCCAGCCAGCAGGTGTTGACACTATTGAGTGTCAGCTCAACCATAAGGACAGTGGAAAAGGCAGTATTTAGGGATTCTTGGTGTTCCAATATTGGTTCTTTCATATGGCTAGAGAGGATGCAGATCTGCTCTGGCCTAATTGTATTAATAGTGCTTTAATACCACTTAMGACAGGCTGTTTATTCTATGGCAGTATCACTTTAGTTGGAGAGAAATATTAGCATGAAGAAAACAGCTAGTCCTAGGTAAGTGTGGTCAGCTCACGTGAGAAGGATCCTAAATGTTCACCTCCTGTGAAGCCGAAATGATTATTTTGTGAGTGCTGGCACTTAACACGAGAGAATTAAAATCTGTTAAATGGTGATCTAGTCCTGAAAATGACTAAGAGACYAAATGTATTTAAAAACATGCTCCCTCAGGTAGGGGGAGAACCGTTTTGGAAGAAGATAGGTTGCTGTTTTGAACCCAGTGGTCTTGGGACAACTAAGGAAATGCAGACTTGGGGGAACTGGGTATAACGAGCATCATGCCTCATAAGCCGGGCTTGCCTTGTGGGCAGTCTTTTTGTTGTTTTAAGGTACAGTTCTTTGAAAAACTTAGCAAGTAACGTTTTGTTTTAGGAAACCYGCATAGGGAATTTCTCCCACTTTGCTTAGCTCCCAGGGGAGACCTACACACCGCTCTACAACTCAACGTGCTAAGGAGTTGCCGTGAATATTCCCGGGCTGTAATTCAAGCCTYCGTCTGCAGGTAAGAAAACGGTGTGGTTGTGTTTTGAGCGAGGAGGTGGCTGAAGTCCTGAGAAGAGGGTGCCGTGGAAGAGCCCCGCGCGTTTCTGGTCGAGCAACGAGTATCGAGGCAGCGTTTGCAGCCGCGTGGCCTCCCGACAGCCCCASGGGCTGCCACGCGCCCGCGTGCGTGGCTGTCTCTGTGCGTACGCACCTGCATTTAGTTTCCTACAATACCTCCTAAACTGCTTCGGAAAACACTGTTATAAAGTCCTGTCTGTCAGAGCACCGAGCATGCAGAAATTTGTCATATATATAAAGAAGAGGCTGTGTGGAAATTTAATACAATTCAATATTTATAAAGGTGTCACAGGAGTACAAATAATTTTTGTTTCCTTCTTTATTTCCCTTTTTTTATTACGTTTTATTCCTGGATTTTTTCCTAAAAATATTGTATTTGCTAATTCTTTATAAATATCACAAGTAAATATTAAAAGTTGCTTTGGCATTTTTGAACAAATTCCAAGTTTTTACTGTCTTTACATTTGCATAAACCATAGCTCTCACATAGCTGTAAATGACTTAAATTACAGGCATCTAACGTGACAGCTTATCAAATTACTTAGATGTTACGATATGTAAAAAATAATGCAGAAAACAAGACATTTTGGCTTTGGAAGCTTACCAGGAAATGAATTGCTGGAGGAAAGGGAGTATTTGACTTGGTTTCAGTTATAATGAAAAGGAACAAATCATCTCAGATTTGGCGAAGTTCTGCACTTTGATTTCTGCTGGGTTTTAATCTGGGCTCACATGAGATTTCCTTCAGTGCTTGGATTTATTTGAATGACCTCTTCCTGCTAGTGCTGTTTTAATAAAGCTGGGCTGGCATGCCCACATATGAAAATCAGCAATACAGGGAGAAATAGCTAGTGTATCAAGACCAAGCTCATGAAAATCTAGTTACAATTTTTCTCTAGACTACTTCATTTTTGCAAACTGTTGGTGGATATATATTATGGCTGCAGTGTGACAATGAGAAATGGTGCGTAAGTGTAAAGGGTTAGATCGTCATCTGGAATCAAACAGCACAAATCCACATGTCTGAACCGTGTGAATTTATACTTAGCGGGGGTCGGGTGCGGTATGTGGGTCTAAATTTTGCGAGAAAAATATTATTCAAACGCAAAATTTAAAATCCATTTTTACAATGACTGTGCGATATAACTTCCTGCATAAATCTCTGGCTATAAATAACTCTTAAGTGTTACGGCCATCCTTGTGGAGTCTGTTGTAGTTTGGGGAATCAGTGTGTTGTTCAACCACGTACAACCAAAAGAAAAGGATCGTTGACCCGCCAGCAAGCCACGTGCGGCGGGGCTTGGGGAACGACGGGTGGCCTGTGCAGCAGGCAGATGCGGTTAAATCCTACTTCCACTGGGACATCCTCAGTTCAGGATTACCTGTCCTAAGGAAAAGTGTGTGTTTTGGGGAGACCCTCGGTAACCTCTTCTTCTATGTCTTGGTGCTTCCTAGTGGCGATGAGTTGGTCTCCTGTCGAGACCAGGCCAGTGCTAGGAGTCCTCCAGGCCCATCACCTCCGAATTATCCATTCTGCCCTAGAACGGCCAGAACCCGCATGCACGAGAAAGGGAATAGCTGAACTGCACATTATTTTGGATTGCTCTTGGAAAAAAAACCAAAAACAAAAAAAAAAGCAAAAAGCGTATCATTAGACTTAGTTATGCCATGGTCACTTCCAATTTCCACACGTACAGTGATGTAGAACAAATGCAGCTAGCACAATTTATTTTTTCTCACGGTAGGGCAAACTAACGATAAAACAGTGGTCTCCCTAACCCTAGGCCTCTAAGCAGCTGGATTAATTGCATTTGTTGGTAAAACAGTGTTTTGTTTTTAAAGCCTTCCATAATACTGAAAGGACATTTAAAATATCTTCACATGTTTCTCAAATTTCAACTAAGTAAAACGAATGTAGATCTTTTATGTCAATATTTTATGTCTCAGTAGGTTTTGTGTTAAAACTCCTATACAGAGATAGTGTGTGTTATTGATAACGGCAAACCGGACTTGGTGGATTTTAATGTCTTTTCCATGTTTACATGGAACATTTTGAAGCAGCAATTAAAATAATTAAGGAGGGTGAAGAAATCTTTAGCATGCAACAAAGATTTCTGCAAAATGTTAATTTCTGTCAAATAAGTGAATATATGCACAGATGCCTCCTGACAGAGGCTGTGATTTCTGAGTGCTTTGCATGCCAAATAACTTGTTTACCCCCTCAATGTTTGCCAAGTTTACTGTCAATTTACAAATAATTTCCATTTTGCTGTTTATTCTGCTGCCTTTTGATGGATATGTCTTCCAGACTTTTATCTTGCATGTAGACAAACTAATTAATATTTTCCCTTCAGGCAAATATTTTTTTCTTAGATCTAAATGTGGGTTAGATTCTTCTTAGTTTCCATATGCTTTGTTCTGTCAATCATTTCTGTTCTATGTTACTAAAAATGTACCTTTGTGGATGTCATTTCTCATGTTTTACAGATTTATTTCACCTACATATATATGTGAATGTGTGTATGTAGAGAGACATATTTGTTATATATGTGTTCATATGTGTTTAAGCAGAAAGACTGAAAATACTAACTTCAAGTTAAGATTTGATTTCTAAGACTGAATGAAAATTACGTTTTGTCCTGCTTGTTGCTGCAATTTCCCGAGCTTGACCTCATTATTTGCAGTCTCACTTGTCCATATTGCGTACGAGACACTGAGTATGTCTACWCTGCACTTTCAGTCCAGATTCCGGCACGTCTTTTTGCCTTAGCCCACCCGCRCTAGCCACTTATGAACCCTTCAACCTAGGCATATTTCCCATTTCCTTTCCATTCACTCTTCTCCTCCCAAGTCCCAAAGACAGATTGTCCTGCTGTCACCCGGGAAAGAGCTGTGCAACATCTCAGCAGGTCCACAGCAGACAAATCCTCCCAGACAAGCAGCCTGGTGTGGAGCAGTCCTTGGCTTGTGGGAAGGATGTTTCCTCCTCGACTAGCTTAGCCAAACTCGGCGGACCTTCGTGTGCCGACTGCTCCTCGTAGTGCTGCAGCACGGTCCTAACCACAGGGACGCCCCTTCTGCAAAACCTTTCATCAGCATCTAGGTATGATTTCTGACAGCTAAATATTGACATATTCAAGGAACCAGATTTCCATATAGCCTCTGCAGCTTCCATGAAGCTTTGAGAAGGTATTGGAAAATATAACGTGTGATAATAATTTTTATATAGGAACCCTTTATATTAACTGTATTCCTCTGAGAAAAACACAGGTGGTATATTGCGAACAGGCTTACCAGTCATAAAAATATCTATGCAAAAAATATTCCAAACGATTCTGTTTACAGAATGCTTGGTATTTCCTATATCTGGAAATATTCTAGTTGTAGCTCCATATGTTGCAACTAGTCTGACRAGATTTCTTTTGAGCTGTTTGCAGGTTGCAGTCCGTCTGTATGGCTGGGTGCTGGTGCCTTCAGGTTTGGGGCCCTGCATTGTGGGCATGATTATCTTGTTGAGTTTACAGGCACAGAAAAGTGGAATTGCAATTTAGCAGGATTTGAAGAAACTTCCTAATTTGGCAGAGAGTTAGCTGAGTAAAATCTCAGCAAGAGCCCTTGCTTTTTGTTACTGGTTCTGTTTTAATGTGTCACTACAATTTTCCATGCTTCTGCTTTTATTTATGTCATCCTAGTCAGGAGGACCAAGAGTTAAAAGTGAAATGCATTATCTTCACCAACCTCAAAACCTGTTGAGAAAGGAGGAGAAATTAAACCAGGACAAAACCTAGCAGTGGAGCTRTTTCCTTTGAGCTGCCTTATTAACCAGTCAAGCACTTGACTGCCACTGTCAGCTATATTTCTTTAGAGAAAAAGTGGCATTTTGAAAAATACAAATTCACCGCCTGCACAAGTTAATGAGGCCCTTCAGCAATGTTCATTGATAGTGTAAATTCATCATAATACAGTGCTACAAACCATAAATGGGATATGCACACAGGAAATCATCCGCTATTAGAAATTTGCCAGACACGAAAAGAAAAAGAAGCCATTGATAAGCAGAAAACTCATCTCAATTGCTCCACACTGATGGGCGTGCGGCACATTAGCAATGCCAGATAGTGCCACAATGAGAACTTATTAGGTGAACTGAGGTAGCTCGTCAAGTATATTTTGCTCCCCCTTTTTCATGTTTTATGGACTCTCTCAGCTGCCTTCCTTACATTCGTGAATGTCAGGTAAGATAAAGTTTGCTGTGTAAGAACTACTATCAACATAAAGGGACAAATGTTCTAAAATACATCCTTTTTCCGTATGTATAAAAACATGCATGTGCATTTAATTGATTTTTCTTTGCATTTGCAAGTGATAGCTTTACATGCACCAAATTAGCTTAAGAACTGTATGATATACCAGGAGTGGACAGTAATAAAAACTGGTGAAAAAGGCCCAGAAAAAAATATATAAAGGTGACTTCCTGGTCTTTTAAATAATTAACTAGCAGTGCTGTTTTGCTATCCATACGAACTAATAAATCTTGCTTCTGCAGTACAGTACTGATGTTGTTGAACAGTATCGGTTTAAAAATCCCTGGGACCATTAGGCCAATACTTTACAGTAGTGTGATTTCTCTGATGGCCAGTTTCTCTTATTCTCCTTCAAGGAATGAATTGAAAAATGGATCATTTACGTCAKGTTTATAAAATGATCAGCTTCTGAAGAGAAGGACAGGCATTCAGACTTGCAGAAATCTTGAAGATGGTTGATTTCCAGAGTGAAGCATGAACAAATGTTAACGCATAATCAAATTATGTGAATTATCCCTACAAAATAAARTAGACTCATATGAAAATGCTTTGGAACATTCATCCGCATTTATCTCCTGTGGCCCCAATTCAAAGTGKAAGGAGATCCAAGGAAAAACAGCATTGGATTAGAAAGCAAGCCACTACACTGACTTCCTAATGCTGAGTGAGAGCCAGGGATGACCAGAAACCAGCAAAGACCCATGAATAGTTGAATTCTGGAAGATGTAAATTTTGAAGCATCTCTCATGCAGTGTCTTTGGTTTCACAAAGGAAGAAAAGTTGAGGATGGTGGAGTCTCGTCTTCCATCTCACAGACCTGCTCCTGTAGGCTCCCAGAGGGGCTTATTCTGGACCCATCTGAATACATGGAAACCAGGAAGAACAAATTCCTTTTTTTCCAGTGTCGCCTGTTTCCTTCAGCTGGTATGTATTTGTGCCATCAGTTGTACAAGGCACTGTGCAGAATAGCAGAAGTCTAAGCAAATATTTCTCCAGTTTRTAAACAGGAATAATGATGCTGCCTGGAACATTATTAGGTGTAACCGAGCACAAATTGCAGAGGTCGGTACTTTCTCTTCCCTCTAGCCCTAAAGCCATAAATCCTTGTGCACAGTTTCTGTGAGCCCTTCTGGTGTCTTTCTTGTGGCCTTATACGCTCCCCTCCTAACAAACCTTTCCAAACTATTTCAAAGCTGACAGGCCGGAGGGATGCTCTCCAACCTCCTGCGTTACTCCTCCCTTCCTCTCTGCTCCAACAGCTTCTCCTCTGCTTTTCCCCCTGCCCTATCTGACCCTCCCCTGGCCCTAGTAGCCCTACTCTTCCGAACCAGTTTTTCTCTCAACTCCTGCCAAAGTCCATATGATGATCCCCAAAGGGATCTCGGAGTTTGGCTTCAGAACGGGTGATTTTCAAATAAATCTGGAGTGCACGTTATTTAATGCACTGTGGACTGTAAGAGATGAAACAGAGTTACAAGCTATTGTTCCTTTTGCCCGCTTCTCAAATCCCCAGCTGATAATTATGAACAATAGATGAAAATGTGTTTGGTATATATCATATGAAGAAATCTTATGGAAACATTAGGCAGCCTATTATTGTAAGGCTCTTGTAAATACTGTTTTGTAATAAGAACCTATCTAAGATGATGTAAAACTTAATATTCCTATTAACAAGATGTTCTATACTATTTCCAATTCATATCAGTGAAAATGCATTTTAAATTACAAAGTACTCATATTTTATCTAAGTCAATGTTCTGATTCATGTGCCTCCTCTTTAATCCTATTTTCATTCAAAGTTTCACAATTCACATCTTCTTTTTCCTATTTTATGTAATATTTTCTGTGTTTTCAAAATGTAATCAAAGCTTGTTAGCTTCTACCCAGCCATGTTTGGTTGAATGGGAATATTAATAATACCAGCTATTGATGTCTTTATGTTAAAATTTGATTTATTGAGCAAGTGGCATATAATCTGTGGGGAAAATACCTAGAGATAACACCTTGAGATGATTAATTGTGTTTACAGTGCATTCCTGTAATAATTGTTTACAAGAAAATTTATGCATGAGTTGCTGCCCCAGTTCAAAAGAATAACTCATCAGATTGTCAAGCTCTCTGCTCTTGAGTATTCTAGCTAATTGCTATCTCTGCTAGTTCAGCGTCATAAATCCTTCCTCCACAGAGCTGAGAGCAGAATTTTTGGATCATGGTTTGTCATGCGATGAAAACCTTTTCTTCCCTGGGAACCTCAGCTTTCCCATGCAGGCAGAAAAAGATCCTTTTAAGGGGATGATATCTACAGGAGATTGTGACAAGTTGCCCACTGGCACTGGGCATAATTTTTGTAATGGGATTTTGTAATCATGTGTGAAGATCTGCTTTGGGTAAATTTACYAGTAATATTATTGATAATGAATAGCATATGAGCACGTAGAGCTACTCTTCTGTATCTGAAAAATATTGAATACTCCGTTCTTTTGCTCTCTACTTGCGTGTTGCTTTCTCCTTTGTTAAGTGCTGCAGGGTAGGAATGGTAGGATAGGTTGGAGAACGTTTTCTTTGCAGCCATCTGTGCTTATTACTGATCTAATAACAATTGCACAAAYCTGCCTTTTGGAATTAAATCTGCCTTATAAGTTCACATAGATAAGCACACTTTTCTTTTGCATAGCTTCATGGATTTTGGTTTCTACTCTATTTCCAAATTTCAGATTAATTACTTCATAACTAACTTTACTGTAGTTGCAGGAGTATTATTGTAGGAGTATGTTGCCAGGAAGTGGCTGATAATGTTCAATAATTCTTGATTACATTCCAGTTCCAGTCCATGATCATGATTATACAAATGTTTCTGGTGCTATTTTTCAGTTCAAATCCTTCTTTTCATTTTTTTTCCCTCCTTGTTGACAGTGTAGTGGTCAGAATACAAGAGAAAACGACCTATTTGCTAGTTTAATTAAAGATGTCAGTAAAATCCTTAAGGTTCGCCTGGGAAGGAGCAGATTTACTTGCTGCTTTTATGCACACTGTGGGATTTAAACATTTTGAGAATTGCTTTGGTGATTTTTCCCAGGAGATAAAGGAATGGATTAAGTGAAGTAGTTTCTGACTATAATTGGTCTGGTTTAAACACTTTAAAATAACTTTAAGAAATACGAAAACACAAAACAGGTTTTGAAGTAGAGATTTAACTTTTTTTTCCTAGCTATGTGTTTATTTCAGCTTTGGTGTCTCATTGTGAAGCATCAAAGCGTGTTGTACGTAAGGTAGTATATATATATGTACTTTAGCTGCCCCCAACAGCAATCCAGGCAAAGAGGRCAGATGTCTGAAGGGAAGAAACAAAAGGAGCAAATCTGAAGAAACAGTGGGGGAAGAGAAGACGACGACGTAGGGGCGGGATGGGAGGAGGAGGGTTTCAGCCTTTGGGTAGGGTGTTTGCTCTTTTCAAACAAAGTAGGCTGTGTGTGCCTGTAAGCTCGCCCAGTATTTTCAACCGCCCTTAACGAACCCGGCTACATCAAAGCAAAGGCTCCCACCACCTGCTGCTTAGGTGCTCCCGGCACGTTACTTTTGCGGCTGGCACGTGAGCGCTGCTCCTTTCTGTTGGTGAATTCAATCAGCCGTACGCGCGGGGCACTGCAGAAAAGCTGTGCTGTCCGCTTTCCGGGCAAACACGCGGCAYCCTCCGTTCGCCTCCTTTTGTTTCGGGTAGGTGATCAGCCAGTGACAAGGAATTGCTGCCAATGGCTCGTGTCAAATTCATTTGGAAAGACAGAGGTACTTTTGGCAAGARGCAAGAACTTCAGATGACTACACCAAACCTAACGCTGTGATTCCCCTRTTACCATCAGGTCTCGCAACACCAGCTGCACTGGGCGCACGTGATAAAATGCACTCAAAATGCATTCAAAAACATATACCCGGCTACCGAATACTTAGGCTTGTGGTCCAAATGAATGTGGATCAGTATTAGRCATGTAGTAATGTTATCTCATGAAAAGTTACCAATAGAAAGAAAAAGAGCTAAAAACCCCCAAACCTTGCAGGCAGGTTTTCATGAAAAGTAGATGCAACAGCATAACACGAGGCAGATTCTGTAGGAAATACTAGACTCTAATCTTACAAACTATTCTAACCATGCCTATCAAGAAACATTAATAACAGTGTTATTGACAGAGTATTCATTTACAGTCTTTCTGTTGGATACAATTAACATTTAGATGAGAGACAGTTATAGGAACTCAGATGATATATATGAAAGAAACAATGACTCATCTTTCCAACAGTAACGATATCAAACCTCGCAGCAGCGRAATTACATTCACCCTAGCTTCAAAAAAATTTCACGGACCTTACRGTAGAAGTCAACGTGTTCCTATCAGAAGGATTGCAGTGCACGATATCCTTACTCAAAGAGAGGGAAGAATTTCTTTGTAATTTGTCAAACGCTGGGATGAATGCCTTCAGGGCAGGAATCCATAGCGCAACAGGAAAGGGCTGAGGTGGACAGTTCGGCTCCGGAGTCATTGGGAAGAGGATACTGTGCCCATCCACCAGGTTTTTCTTCTAGGCAGCCTGGAGGTCGCTATCTAATTAGATTAATCTTCACATCACACACGTGAAAGTCAGCAATGACAGAACCTGCGCACGGGTTCGTGCCAGCTATCCTCAGACCCCAAAATTTTAGAAGGCTGAAGTTAGGGGAGATGAATCCCATTCCTTAATGCGATACAGCAAAAGTGTCAGTGGAAATCGCTAGTCTAAATCTCCTTGGAAGTGACTACTGTGGGAGTTARCGGGCTCGAGACTCCTTGTATTAGGGAGCCTTCCTTCCTTCTTCGCCTCTTTGCCTGCCTGAATGTCTCTTCACCTGACTATGTTCTCCACAGTTTTGGAAGATGTCTGATCAGAGGGAAGACTAGCAGAAAAATGAGAGCAATCACCAACTGACGTTCAGGAAACCTGGAATTATGACAAAACATTCTACCTTAAACACTCTCCACTTGCACACCATGAAAAGTGCTCCGCACCCAGCATTTTGGTAATTAAGCAAATGATGTTTGTGGTTAGAGAAAGTGCAAAAACAATAATTTATTCGTTACATTCCCTTATGTTCAGAACAAAAATTTTAGACAAAATGACGCCACAGTAAAAAGACTCATAAGCCTTAACATGGAGTTATCTCCAGCTATCCAGCTTTAAATCTAATCTATACTAGTCTGTCAGTAGTTTATTATTTGTATTAATTCTGTACTGTATATTTTACATTTTGTAAAAACACCTAGAGCATGCATATTAAGCAGTTAAGAAAATTAATCTGCTTGAACAGTGATAAGATTTGTAAAATGAAATTGTCACAAATTAGGAAGACATTTGAAGAAACCACGTTAAGAGGTACTGAAATGTTCCTGAAGAAATGCCACACACTGCTGTGGGCAGTAATGAAACATTTTCACATAAAGTGCTACATAAACACATACAAAATGCAGACATATGTTAGCAGGTTACGGAGTGTAAGAGTGATACAGTAGTGGTGATTATTTGTAAATATTAATGTTATCAAAACTTAAGGTTCTTTCCTGGTCTTGGACTCTAAATGTAGATAATTACATGGAAGAGTATGCATCGCCAAAGCTATCCAATGTAACGTACATTCAGCRCTTCTGAAATACTGTCCTGTTTATTGATCTGCAGTATATAATAGATTTATGTTTAGATACCAGTGCATATATGGCTTAAAACATACAAATTTAAAATAAATATGAAACTAATCATACTATATACACTTCCGCATGGTTAAGTATTTGCAGCTCCAAGAGTAGTCAAAATATGGAGGTGAAGTCCATCTACAAATATATGTTATTCACACTGAAATAATTTTTCGTGTATAGTATGTATCAATTCTGTTATCAAATTGGTGATATTTTATCTATATATTCWTCTATCAAATGTTTCTTGTGTATGTGTCCATCTGATATGTAAATAGATCTTTTTTTTCTAGATACCTGTTTGTTTAACTGAGAGTAGATTACATATTTCTATAGCTTACTGGACCTAATACAGTATCTCAAAAAAGTAAACCTGTAGCAATCTGAGAAACAGCAGTAAAAACTTGGGCTTTAAGAATATACTGTTAGTGGTCTTTTGGTCTGGGGTTTATTCCCAACCTATTACGATTCATTTAAAGCCTCATTTTTTCACTGCTGGGTTTTGGGTTTGTCCCTGTATTAAAAATATAGCAAATTTCTCAAAATGAAGATAAAAGTACAATGCTCCAGAATCYAAAAGGTAAACTACCAGAACAAGTGAGATGGTTGACTATCTATACCGAGATTCTTAACGAGCCTTTTTTTCACAGGAAATTTTGCTTTTTCAAAATGTTTGCTTGAATTATAAAGCAATCTCTGTACTCAAAAGTGACAAATCACTTGAGATTTGGTTCTGAATAGTGCTGAGAAAATCCCTATTTGCATATCTTTAAAGATACTGCTCCAGTAAAAACAGGAATTCATAACTTTAAAACCTTTACAAGCCCCACAACTTTGAAATAAAATAGTTCTTGGAAGCACTCCCCACTTGTCAGGTCAGGCCTTCTAGCTGACGTGTTCTGAAGTTAGAGAAATTCAAGCAAAACAGACTCGATGATCTTAATCTATTTAATAGAGGGTATTTGTCTGCATCACAGAATTACATCACTGTTTTCCATTCTATGAAACCAGAAATAGAAAAATCAGAGAAGTTAACAATATAATCGTATTGCAGAAAGTCTATCATTTCTGACTACTTTTATCCGTATCTATTTTCTGCTAAAGAATATAGTTGCAGCAGACATTCATCAGAGACGTGCCGTGTGCTCTATGGACATCGATCAAACGGAGCACGCAGTCGTTCCGCTCGGTTCTGGATCAGCCCTGGTCTCCCACAAATAGGAAAAATATGTAGGCCAGTGATATAAATTATAGAAGGCGTGATAGGATTAATTCACATTTCATAGGCAGTTTGGTGTTGTTTAGTTATCAATCCGATGAGTCCATATTGATTTTATATCAGTAATACACCGCATTTGTGTGTCGCGTTGAAGGCATGGAAACCGAAGGCTTAAAAGCGAAGCGGTTTTTCCGCCGGAGCGCTGTCGCAGGACACGGCCCACAGGCTGTCCGCAGGTTCGGGAACACGTAAAACGTTTGGGAGAAAGGAATCGATGCTGACAGCACTGTTTGATCTAAATTTCAAAGGGAAAATTGRAACCATACTCGGGGTGTGAAGAGGTTCTGTAAACAGAATAATCCGCACCACGTCGCTCCTCTCCAAAGCTGATTCCCATGCGAGATCGTGCAGCCAGCAAGTAAAGCTGATGACTCAGGGACCGAAGGTGAACGTGGAGGGTACCCGGGGCTTTTCAGAAATATTGCCCACCRCAGCAGGTCAGATAGTTTATGGAAAAAAAAAAAAAGAATGAAAAAACAACTTCATCCTATACCCATCGGTCTTTTCGCTCGATACGTGACTCACCTGTTAATGACAGCGGCACGTCGGCGCTATGTTGCGCATTAACATTTTACTAACTACACGGAACGGAGGAGCTTTTGCCAAGTGCTGTCCCCAGTTCATCAACTGGCTTTGAAAGCGGAGGCGTTAAGATTTGCAAACAAATAATCAGGCGCGTGTATTTTCCAGGTACGCCGGTTCTCAGAAACCCCTTTGCTTTTCAGAAAAGAGTTAACTTTCATGATGAATCTCTCTTTTCTTAGATATTTATTAGAATTGGACTAATTAGGTCAGGCAAAATAGAAATTAATCAGAATCTTCAGCTGAAGATCAGAAGCAGCCAGTTTTCCTTCTTTAAAATAAYATTTCCTTTTTTTTTTCTTTTTCTTTATCTCTGTTCCTCCTGTCCTCATATAGAAACAGATGTGAATGAATTCCCGAAAGAAAATTTGTTCTTATGGCATTCTGGTTCAACTTCTTTGTCCGTATCAATCCCCA
Source organism: Rhea americana (assembly GCF_003343005.1). Lineage (NCBI taxonomy): Eukaryota > Metazoa > Chordata > Aves > Rheiformes > Rheidae > Rhea > Rhea americana. The sequence goes on along the minus strand of NW_028185317.1, from coordinate 2,435,004 downwards.
AAAGATAGTAAACAGACATTGTTTGCAGGAAGATTTTATGATCTGTTTATTGCAGGTCCTTTTCATATTTTTTTTAAAAAATGTGAAGAAACCTAAGTCTCTTAGAGATACGATTGCATAAAGCAACTGAAAGTATGCAATTTTAAATCTGATTTTTCAGTAAATATTGCACTGCTAGTAAAAAAAGTCAGACTGAAAAAAATGAAATCTATTCTCGTAACAGCCTAATAGGATGGATAATATTGATAGTTATCATAAAAGCTGTCTGAGTGAATATTCCTAAAATCAAATATAACCCATATATTACCAGCACAGCAAAACTCCTTGCCATGCCCAGATACTAGTCTGGACCTTATAGTAGTTTGTAGAACTGCCTTAGAGCTAGCAGATCTGGCTATTTTAACACAGACAGAGGACTCTTGTGCCTTTCCATTTCCTGGAGCACTTTCTGGTTCTTGCAGGTTGRGAAACGACAGGTAGAAAAGTCCGAGATTTCTGTAAGTACACAATATTGCATATTAAGTATACAATTTGACTGAAGTCATTATAGTGCTGTGGTTCCCTGTTTGGCCACACTGATATTTTTTTCAATTTAGTTCATGTATCTTTRGAAGGGGGTTAGGCCAAACAGAAACAGACAGTTGTATGTGAGTATCCAAGGGGATTAGTATGGTACGACTAGATCCATTTAGCTGTGTCGAAGTAATGATAGTGCCTCAAACAAAGAAATAAAGAGTCATTGTTTATACAGATCTGATTTTCTTGAATTCCCATTCATTCACTGTTCTATTTTAAGAAGGAAATCATCACATCTAAGAGCACATGGGAAAGGCATAGCTTAGCTCATGACCTAAAGGCACAAAGATGTATGGTGAAAGCTAGGAATTTCACTTTTTTTTTYCCCCCAAATTCTACTTTCAAATTTGCATGCCTCCTTTCTTAAATTCCCACAGGTAAATTTGGGCCCAGGGATCTATTTTACTATAAAATGCCCATGCTACTTCCAGCATGAGGGTGTGTGTAGGTGGGTGGCTGTAGACCACCATGTGTTATAGGACATGTAGCCATTGGACATTGGATCCATTGCAGAGCAAGGAATGAGTAGAACAACTCTGAGCTACAGATCCTGCAATTTAACATCACACTACCATAAATAAAGTATTGGATTTGATTTTCTTAATAAAAAATGTATTTGGGGAGGAGACAATTTCAACCTTTTCTTTTAGAAAATTTCACCATGCTAAAAACTGCATTTTCTATTGAAAATTTGTTTTGGTAGGAAATTACCTACTAGAATTAAGAAAGAGCTCTGAGCTTTCTGAATGAAAGTTTATTGCTCTTTGACAGAACATGTCCTTGTGCTGAAACAGCTTATTGATAGTTCTCCATTAGAATTAGCAACATTTAGAAAACTAAAATCGACAAATCAAGCAGCATGCATGCAGAAACGTGCAGTGTCTACTGGGACAGTCAAGGAAAGACCTGCCATCAATATCAAGGTCAGAGGGACGCAGCAAGGCTCCAGGTGATATCTTGTACTGCTAAGGCTCCTCTGCCTGCAGAAGAGCCCAGAGCTCCACAAGCTGCTGAGGTTTATTGCAGTCACTGGTATTTTACTCTTTGGTCAGTCCTACTGGTTATTAGTTACAGTAGCTAAATATGACCTGTATCTGAGGAACTCACTAGCTTAGTAAATCTCATATTTGATTTGTATACATTTTTACAAACAATGACTAAACACTTCTATCTCCAGTAACTGTGACATTTGGATACTCCTCCTAACTTAGGGATTGTCGTTCAGAAGGAGTATACACTACTGGCAGAGGCGTGGGTGCTCAGTGGCTCTCTACGTGGACCTCTATGTCCTGGGCCATCATTTGCACGATGGACTTCAGCAGGAGTTTTTTGGAGGCAGCTCACAGCTCCGGAGCTGCGCCRTGTGAGCTCCCTGCATGCTTTTAGGCTGTGTAGCACACGGCTGTAGAGCACAGTGCAGTCACCAGAGCGGGCATGAATACCTGTGAGGGCCACCTCCACTGCCATGGCGCCCAACACAGGCTAATCTAGCCACATTTAAAAGTGCAGGATAGTAATTCGTTGTAATATTAATTCATTGTGAAAATGCTTTAAAAAAAAATAACTACGTTTAAAAATCAAGCTGATTTTTTCCCTCATTCTCATAGGAGCTGATAGCATCCGAAGATATAAGAAGTAGACAATAGGTGATAAGAAGTTTTGGTCACTGAACATTAGAAGATGTTTTGAGAAGTGCAACAAGCATACTTCACTATCCTCTTGCATTTACTAAATATTAGCACATCCAACAGCAAAACAAAGAGTACTGGCAGACCAAATTGCACATTAAAAGAGAATGGGGAAGAAAATCTCAGTGAAGGTTAACTTAAATCAACCTTCAGATGTGAGTCAGAGCCTCTAAGCTACGATTTTAAAAGCCTCAGTCGCTGGCCTCATAGCATCCTTTAGACAGTTAGTTTTAAAAACTCTCTGTATCCATACAACAAAAGAATTTTTTAAAACCTGGATGAGATTTTTGAAGATCTTACTTAGGAGAAGGCGGCTGTGGAACGTCCAGACTTCAACCCCTCAGAGCAGGCAGTGCACTGCATTTGGAGAAGGACTCTTAAACACAAAGATGATAGTGAAGTCAGAGAAACTCTTTATAACCTCTTTTAGGCAGAAAAGAGTCTTTACTGTTGTCATTTGTGGGGCTCCTTGAATTTGAATATTCAAGTTAAAAGGGACACAGATGTGTTAGGTAACATTTAGCTCTAAATGAGCAATGGATGGTTTGGTTGGCAAAAGTGATTTGTGTGTTCTCATTGGTATTTCATTATAAAATCTTATCAGATTAAAGATAAATTAAAAGGATTAAACTTAAAGGAGCTCATTATTATGAGGGCTCATCTGGTTGACTTAATAATGAACTGGGGTAGCTCATGAGGGAKTTTCCTGATTGCTGTTGGTGGGATTGCTGACCCAAGCTCCTGTTTTTAGGATTCTGTTAAAATATACATGCCACACTTGTCACTCAAAGCAGTACTAAGGTGACCACTTTACAGTTTAGGAGTCTGGGCTTTTCCAGTTACATATTTCCAACGTTTGCAAGATTGCTTTAAGACTATGTATCTTTTAAATGATTTATCTTCACCTAGAGCAAAAAAGTGGGTCTTTTTTGACTTTACTGGGCTTTGGAACAGGTCCTACTATAGAATTCTCCAYGGTGTCTCATAAGACCTTTAGAAAGGCTATTTTACCCGAGCAAATTATCTGCACCAAATCCTTGGTGAGAGGGACATTGGTACACTAAAATGGACTGAAATCATCAAATAATTTCATAAAGAACAACCTTCAGAAAATAACACCTTTTTATTCCTTTTGCAACGGTAYTTGAACTGAAGTAGCAATCTTGGTTTAGGTATTTGGCTAGTGCAATTTTATTGACTTCAGYAGAATGACAAGATGGTGCGAAGATCTCTGCGTTCCTCAGTCACTGTGTCAGCTTTTTCTCTAAATACTCAGCCTCCAAGACAGTGAACAATATGATTTTTAAACTCATTTATGCTGTCTTATAAATACTGTTTATCTTTTTCCTCTTCCCAGTATGTTAATTATACAGTGTTAAATGTCCTGAAATATAAATACCTTAACTGCCAAAATCAGAGCATGGTACTGAGAACACTGTAAGAGTGCTTTATTGGAAAAGAAATAATAKATTTTCACAAACGCTTGCTTATTGACCTTCTAGAAACTCAGTTCTGGTGCTTTTCAGCACACATTAATGTTCAACAAACACTTCGCTATTTGATCATCTCCTGATGCTGTTCGATCCTCGATATTCAGTGGAACAGGAGACCTGATACACAGCGCGTTGTACTCCACTACATCACTTCAAACCAAGCCTTTACCATCTGTTTCAACCTCTAATTACAAATGCAAAATAACACAATTCACAATTGCATCATAAAAAAGTAAAATATAAGTGATTTAAATGCATGTGTGTGTTCCTTATGCAAGGCAGCATTCATCTGTTATGTTTTACCACCTTCTAGAAACAACTCCAGGGTGAAATTTCTCGTCATGGAAGCAAAAAAGTGATTTCATTGTAAGAGGGATTTTTTTTTTTAAGGTGTATTTACTGGATATTGTGTCATCTTGGGGTAGATGATTTGTCCAGAGCATTCTGCCATCTTCCTGCTCCTACCGCACACAGCGGGGAGCTCTTCCAGCTAAACATGCTCTCGGCCGGTTTCCTACAAAATGCAGCCATGTGTTACAGCTGCCCTTCCCTCTCCTACAAATCTGTACATACTTGTATCACTATATTTATGTAGGCTTTTTTTTAAGGTATGGATAGAAAGACCTATGAGTTCCAGGCAGATCATTTCCTTCCTAGGGCAAAGGTATTAGTAGTTTTAAAAGCAGCCTTTAATTATCCCATGTCATGGAGCTTTTCCCAGTTCTTACATTCCAGGAGACTGCATTGTGAAGCAGTAGTTAAATGTGCCCACCTCCGCTTTTTTAAAAAAATCACATTTTTATTTTTTGATGTTTAGGATACTTATAACATTACGTCTATTTTCACTGTAATATGTACATGCTTAACAACTTTTATTTTCCATCAGGATTCACTATTGCAGTTCTTCAGTCGCATTTCTTGGTCTTGACTAAGCATCTTGCAATTTCTCAATAACTTTTTGGTATTGAGACACCCCAAACTGAAGCTTCCAGTTTTCTGGAAGCTCTAGTTTTTCTCCATCCACGCYTGCCTTGAATAAATATGATGCCTGAGTTTGGGAGAAGAGCAAACTAAAAAAACGAGCCCCCCTGGGGAGAAAGCAAATGATTCGCAGAAGCAGCTATTAGGGAATATCAGCCTGGCATGCTAAGCTCAGCTCTTCTGGCAAGCAGTGAGTATTTTAAATGTAGCAGAGAGTATGAACTTCTGAACCCTGCAACATTTGGAGCCTTTCTGGGTAGTAAACTGCAATCCACATGAAGTATCAGATCTTACCACATGGCCTGTATAGCATCTATGCTCACCTTCTATCCACAGCCCTCTTCCCTCTGCTTTAGCCTCCTCTTCCCATTCCCTCCTCCTCTGCATTCGTAAAGYAAGGGCCCAAGAGGTTGAACTTCATAGATTAAAAATGAAAGCTGGAGACTTTATTTTCACTCTAACCTCAAAGGAACAATTAGCAAGGGCTAACACCCCTTCAAATCAATGGGAGACTTTTCAATTACTTTGAAAAGCTTTGGATGAGGATCTAAAAAGAGCAAAGACTTACTCCTAACAAAGCCATTTGAATAGGGATGCAAAGCTGTTAATCAGGCTCCCCTTGCAGACTAGATGCTAAAGGGAAATGATCGGAACACAAGAACACATAGTACCTTCACGTAATGTCGTAGGGTGGCTGACAATTGTGTCACTAAGGAATCTTTAAGGATAACTCATGGTTATTTTAATATTTAATGTGTATTAAAGGGTTAACAGTGCAGCTTGTTTATTAAATCTCATGGCAAACACCTGGGAGAGTCCTGCTTGTTTTAGCTGTAATAGGCTGGTGGGGGTGGGAGGAAGAAATTGTCTCCTGCTGGGGAAGAGGAGGAGGAAGGTYTGGAAGGCTCCAGCCCGTGCTGAGGGCAGGGCAGGCCTTGGTGAGTGTTTGCAGCAGGCAGGGCTCTGCCGGTGCTGATTTGAGTGATATCGAAGGCAAAAGGGCTGTTTAGGCTCAGTGATACTTTGCAGCATACTTTCTCTTGTCTAAAACCAAGCTGCTATTTTTGTATGATATTTCAGTTGTTAGCTTGTGATTTCCATCCACTTTTAGTTCTTTTGTATTAGAATGTGGAGCAAACTGCCTCGTGAAGCCTACCGCGCAATCACTGCAGCACAGGATGTGTTTGGGGTTTCCAGTAGAAGAACAACAACTTTGCTTTTTAACTAACAATAGCTTGTATGGATATTGGGAATTGTAAGACTAATAACAATTTTGATGAGTGCTTCTTGAATAAGTGCTGGCTTAATGAGGGGCAGGGTTAGGGTCCCACTGGCCGCGTGTCTCGTTCTGGAGTTGCATCTCTTAGGATGGCRTTAAAGCTCCTGTTGCGGTATGGGWCTGATGAGCTGAGCTCTGGTGAGGCTGTAAGCTATCAAGAATGACTTAAGGAGTTACTTTTGGAGGATGTCTTCCAGGCTTTCATATTGTGTGTTCAAACAACCATTAGCATGGTGACAAACATGACTATTCACAAACATTTTGGAGTTGCATATTTCTGTTTTCCTTTCCTTCCAGTCAGCTGGAGTTTCATTTTTGTAAACAAGTAACTCTATACAGTAATGATTTTGTAGCTTTATTTTTCTTTAAAAAAAATAAAGCTCTGCAACTGAACTTTTTCCTCTATGTAATTTGTTTTTTGAAGTTGTCATGGAACATTTCTGTTAAGAAAAATAACAAATCCACTCATAGTATGAATTGGCTTTATTTGAAAAAAATATAGTTCCAGATGCACTGAGATTAAATTATTTGGCAGCAAGAGATTTTTGGGTCCATTCCCTCTGGAATGACATAGTTCTGATGAAATAATTGCTGAAAGCAATTGATTTTAAAATAACATGACCTGCGCTTKAACAAAAAGAAAGAGAAGAAAAAAGAATTTGGCCTCAGATAGTTCACTAAGTTGCTTTTTCCCAGGCTTGCTTATTGCTTTATTTAAAAGCTCACTCAGAATAGACCCATTAAATRCTCATATTCACTAATTATGAGCTTGTCTTTTCTTTGGAAAAAGCCTATAAAGGTTTTGGATTGAGGTCAGAAAGAAAAGGGACATAGTTGGCAATTCAAAATTGCAGGTTTTTGTTGTTTTAATACCAGTTGTGTTTGGACTTTTTTCATATTATGCAAATGAATCTGGGATACCAGAGCCTGGAAAACGCTGATGGTGTGAACGGAAGAAGACTATGGTTGCACGTGGTTGGTGGGAATGGTTCACTTGTGTAGGTGTTGGAAATAAGACTTCCCCAGCTGTAAAAGAAACGCTGTGCTAACGTGATTTTTTTTTTTGCTAAGCTGCAATTGCCTCTTACAGTCACACTTTTTGTCCTGAAAATAGTAATGTCCACGTTACTGAAAATACTGAACAGGGCCTGTCCTTAGCGAGTGCCCTTGCAGCCTGCTATTCCTTTCCCTGCTGCTGCCTCCTCTCCTCTTCCTCTCCGCCCGCCTTGCAGGCTCCAGCTCAGCTTCATCTTCCTCCCTCCCGGGGGGCAGCGTACGGGATGCTGCAAGGCAGCCGGCACGCGGTAGCGGGTTTGCATCTCGGCACTTGGCAGCACGCGGCTGGCCTAGCGGTGCTGGCGCTGCGAATCCGGACCGGCCCTGAAAGCGGGGRAGTTTGCCTATGGATTTCACTGACGCTCGACTGTATTGAAACCATAATTCCCTTAAAGGAGGCCTGCGTTTAAACAAAATAGATGAACAGTGCAGTATTTAATTCTGTTTTTTTT
>NW_028185317.1:2411332-2427434 GCF_003343005.1 Rhea americana | reverse complement strand
TGTGTAATGAAAAGAATTATCATTCACCACCAGGCTTCTATTCAAATATCTGTCGGATGATTATTTTTTGGCTTGGGTAAGCTAGCTGAGCTAGGTGTGACTGAGCACCTTGATAAGGAAACAACTGATGTCTGTAGGACAACTTGTGGCTGATTCAAAGCCAAGCTTTGATGTAGCTCCATGTTTTTTCTGATTCCAAACAGGTAAAAGTATAGGCTGCTGTGTAGAAGAAATTGCCTTTACAAAAGCATATGAAATACTTCTCAATAGCTATGCAATCTGGTCTAAAACCTTTTTCATGTGATTTCTAAATATCATCTGTGTTACATCTGCACTGCACAAGCAGGCTTGTGCTTTATGCTTTTTCATCATTTGAGGAAAGCCATTTCTGTTCAATTGTTGGTGATTTGAAATTTTTCTTTATTTTTAATAAGAGACTTCACGGTCAGAGGTATCTCTTTGGGATTTGTGTTAAGTGCATTAACTTAATCTTACTGGTATGACTTTGTTTGGCTGTTGCCTTTTATGAAACAGCTACTAATCTGATAAATCTTTTTTTATCAGCTTCTGACTCCAGCTACCACTTTTCTTATTTTTGAGAAATATAGTGAAAATTATTATTATTATTAGGATATAATATAGTATGTTTCTTAATATTAACATTTCTGATAAAATTTTTTTTAACACTTTTTGCTCTTCTGTCCTCTCCCCTACCCCATACATTTTTGGATCTATCACTTTGAAATATTTTTTAACATTACCTCTTCATCTTCTTTTTCTAAAAGCACCATTTATGTTACTTAGAGAACACTGCTGCTTACCAGAATGTGAAAATAGGTTTCATTCAATTAATGAACTGGAAACAGGAAGACATTACATAGTAAATGAGGTTTACATATGATAATGTTGGATTTGTCATGTAAAAGATTGCTCCCTTTCAGTGAGCTGAAAGGACCAAATTTTGCTTTTGTATAGATCATACAATGCTAATAAAAAGAAGACTCTATGGGAAGTATARCAATAAACTAAATCTATAATCCTAATGAGCAGGAAGAAAAAAAGACARTGTTATTTTAATACACGTGTAGATCAGAACTGGGTAATAGCTCCGAAAGCCAAAGGCTCGATCTCAGCTTTGCAACGGACTCCGTGCGTGYGGAGCAGCATATCCGTCCCGGGCTTCGAGCCGTGCGTCCCCCTGAGCGCTGGGCAGGGCCGCGCGGGAGGAGGCGCGGCGGAGGCTTCGGGACTCCCTCTCCGTTTTGGGGAGAGTAAATGGCATCCGAGGAACAGAAGTAGAATCATCTGCTGTCCAGTGCTACCTCAAAGCTGCTTTCAAGGGCAGGTTGCACTGTCTCGTGCAAGAATACTGTGTAGTCCAAGCACAAAAYAGGTTGAGGAGTGAGGCTTTATTTATTTTTTTCCTCTCTCCTCTGCTTGACAATATAGTAGTTGTATCCTTTCTTTTTTGTGATGCTAACATACTAAGCAAAAATATTCTCTATCTAGTTCARTTTTACTGCCTTCTGCAGTTTGATCATAAGCCTCGTCATATCTGCTGTATTTTCTTTTAAGTCATAAAAAAGTGGTATTGCAGGATCTCAGCTTTTTCTTTTTTTAATAAGCAAGATTTTAGCGCTTATGGTTGCAGAGGAAGTACTGAGAAGGTGATTTGAGGATTCTGAGGATGAGTAACTCCACATAAAAGGAAAATATATAATATATATTTTTTAAGATGAATCTCATTGGTTTGACCCACAGTCTCTGAATGCATACTGTTGACTTTATTTCTATGTTCTTGTGTGTTTTATCCACTATGGTATCTGGGTAAACTTAATGCAACAATCAGCTCTTCTTTTTTTTTTTTCTTTCTTTTCAATCCCCTTTTCTTCAAGACCTCAGTGTCTGTGGTCTTTTCTATCACATATACTCCCCTTTACACTATAGTCTGTCTTAATGCAGTACTGATGATCCATATCCTGGCTGGGACAGCAGTGAAAGGAGAGCTTTAGAAGTAGGAATGTCCAAGCCCAAGAAACTGTCATCCATGGTTTCATATCTGGTCTCCTTTTCTATGTACAGACCCCAGTGAGAGACTTTCCAACAAAAAAATGTTGTTTGCAGTTGGGACACAACTGAAGAGAAAAGAAGGAATTGTGATGTCCCCATGGTAGGAAAGAAATTACTGTGTGCAATGCTTTTTTGCTCTTTTCTTCTTATCACAGTAATGCAGGCCAACCTTGGGTTTGCTGTGCRTTTCTCCTAGTAAGCATTTATTTGCAAGGCATCTGTGAGCTCCTTGAACAAAGGGATTCACRCAGGACTATTCTGTTCTCAGTAATTCTTATTTGATGGTTCACACTGGTATGAATTTACCACTACCTAATTCTCTACCCATCAGAGCTTGGACAGAACTGACCTTTAGTAACCACTTCAGTGGCCAAACCTTCAGGTTGCAATAAACCTGTGTGCTTCAGGAAGGGACTCGGTTTTCTCTTCCTCTAGAGTGAAAGAAGCTTGTACAAGTCTCTATGCACTTTTATGCCCTGAGAATTGTCTGCAAAGCTTAAAACAAWTATACAGAACTTTATACTTTGTCTTAGCCTAGTAAGCCATTCTCAGATACAATCTAAATCCGAAATATCTCTTCACTCTGGTTCACTCTGGTGTTTTTGGTATTTGCCAGCGTGCATTGCTTGGAAGAAATGGCAATTGAAACAGGGCAATGAGTTTAACTAAAACAGATGATTGTGCAAAAAGGTAGATGTGCCTCCTTGTTAGATTTAATGTATATACAATAAAAGCTTTGAAGAAACAGTTAGTGGTGTTGATATCAAGAGTTACCTTCACTGACATCAGTTGGCATCTCAATTGCTTTAGAGAATATGCTCTAGGTGACCCTACTTGAGCAGGGGCGTTGGACYAGATGATCTTCAGAGGTCCCTTCCAACCTTACTGGTTCTGTGATATCACTTTCTCATAAAGGTGGTATTTTTCTCTGAATTYATTTTAGTTAAACTTGAATTTGGAGCCACATTGAGCTTTCTATGCCCAAGATCAATCAATTAAAGCAGAAGATTTGGGGGAGATGGGTAGAAGGGAGACCAATACTCATAAGCTAACCAGGTTATTTTCAGTAGATATTACTTTAAAGCTTTTTGATGCTTTATTAAATACATATTAATATCAACTTTCAGATTTTCATTATACTATATTGTTGGTCAGGCCARTTTTCTGCTGCTTTTGGTGTAGTGGATGTATATTACCTAACAACCTAATTAGCTTAATCCATGACAAGTACCTAAGACTCTTTTTCTTTGGACAGCTGTAATATATTATTTATTAATGCAGAAGTTTAAGCCAAAGATCTCTTCAAAGAGAACTTAGTTGTTAACTATGTTTAAATACCCCCACCCTCTGTTTAATAAACGGGTCATGCTGTAAACTTCTCAGCATGTGTCCTCCAAGTGTAATATCTTGCCACCTTTGGGGCTCCTGAGGGACTTAGGACTCAGTAAGTTGGAGGGTTTATGAAGTTTTAGTGGGGGAGGACCTTGCTGTCCTTGGTGTAAGAGCTGCCCTTGCTTAATGCTAGCCCTAATGCTACTCAAGAGTGAGACTTATGCTGTGCCCCAGGCTGAGGGCTGCTTCTGAGGGCATCCGCGCAGCGGCCTCTGCTCTACTGCAGCAGTAAAGTCCGAGGCTCAACCTCACTTATACTGGTTCATCGCTTCTACTTGGCGCAAAGCAAAGGAAAGCATTGCCTTATATACATACGGTAACTGCCTGGAGTTCTTTGGGCCTGGTTTACCAACGTGTTGTTCCACCTTTAACTGGTGCAACACGCTSAAGAAGTTAGCCTCTGTGGCTGAGGTGTGAGCGATCGTGCAAGTCACAAGGAGGGAGAATTTATCGGACTCATTGAGGTCTACTTTGGTCTCTCATCAGCACTTGCTTTCCCCTCTGCAGTCTTGTCCAGCCAGGCTTTATCAGAACAGTAGCAGAGTGTGTGTGTGTTTTTTTGTTTGTTTGTTTGTTTTCTTTTTTTTTTTTATGCCTAGTCATTTTTACTGTGTCATATTTTGCTGGCAAAACCATCGAACATGTTTAAATGCAGCTCTCGCTATACAGCTATGGATGTCTAGGTTACCCCTTACACCAATGTGGCTAATTAGCTTTTAGAGAAAGAGATGCTATATCTTCCCTGACATCCTTTCCTAGCRTTCAAGTACACAAAGACTTGGGAAGTTCTGCTAATATCCAGCTTCATTCTTCTATGCTAAAAAGTAAACTGATTTCTCTTTCCTTTTTCTCCTAGAGGACAGGGAAAACAGTTAACGAGCATACTCTTAATTGTAGCCTTTCACCAACTGGAAGGCTGTTAATTATCTCTCCCTAATTTTCTCATTAATAAACTAAATGGCCTCATCCTGTTCCCATGACTCATACTTTTCAGCCCCTGACCATTCTTGTTGTTGTCCGTTGGACTTCCTGAATTCTTTCTGATTTCTTTGCGGTGTGTTTTTTTTTTTTTTTTCTTAATGACCTGAAGAGTGGACAGAGCATTTCAGGTAGGGATTCAACCTAATGGGGGTAGGATACTTACCCTTGTAGTCTCACTTAAGATATTCTTATTAGTAAATCCCTGAAGTTGCCTTTTTTGGAACAGTATTATTCCTTTGTTTAATATTGAATTCATAGTCCACTATAACTTTGAAAATCCTTCTCGGTAATACTGCTCCCTCGCTAGYAATTTCCCATTTGCATTTGATTTCCCCTCTGTAAGTGTAATGCTTTACTTGGCTTTATTGAATTTCATCTTAATTTCAGACCATCACTCCAAACTGTTAATATCTTCTTGGATTTTGATCCAGACCTCCCAAGGGTTCCAACCATCCTAGTTCCTCAACACTGCAAATTTTATAAATGTAATCTCTCTTCCTTTAACTGAGTCATTATGAAAATATTGAACACAGCTGGAGCAAGGACATATCCCTGTGGAATCTCACCTGAAATTTCTTCCTAGTTTGACAGTGAACCATTGATAACTACTCTTTGAAAGTAGTTTTTTCAGCCAATTGTTCACTCACCTTATGGTAATTTTATCTAGTTCTAGACCATATTTTCTTAGTTTTATTATAAGAATGTCATGTGAAACAGTATCAAAAAGCTTACTAATAACAAGATGGATCACATCTACTGTGTCTCCCTTATCCACAAGGCCAGTTATCCTGTCAAAGAGGGAAATTGAATTGGAGAGCTCCGTGTGCATGAGACTTTTAATCAAGCCGTTTGAGTTATGACTCCTGTAATATTAGATAAATCTTTCACAAATAAGAAACATACTAGTTTTTGTTAGACTACCACTTTAAGACAGTTTGAATGCTTTGCTTAAAGATTACTTTAATAATCTGGTGAKGTGAGATTAAGAATTTCAAATTGARAGCCAAAAGCTATTATCTGTCTTTGCTAGCAGTCAGAAATTAGGGTTGGAGCAACAAGCTTTCCTCCGTAATAGTGTTGTCTTCGTTTTCAAGCTGATCAGTAGGAAGTGGATTTGGAAGTGCTTTAAATTATTTCACACCACTTACTGGTACTCTAAGCAGCATGCACTGTATGCATCCTAAGTGCTGACTTTTATTTTTTGCTTTTTTTTAAAGCATAAGAGGAAGAGCAAAAGAACTTTTTATTCTAAGTCATTCTGTAATTTACGCATTTTTGTATCAACCCACTTACTAGTGCCATACATAAGTGTTTCCTCTGAACGGATTTAATTTTTAATTTTCCTGAATCAGTGTTAACCAGGAAAAAGGTAATTGTTGTCAAGAGTATTCAAACTGTCAGAATATCATTCAATCTAAAAGCTGTTAGAATCTGTGCAAAAGTAATTACTGAAACTCTATTCAACTGTAATAATAACCTGCCACTGATGACAGCAATTACTGGGGAAAGTGTAATAGAAATCAAAGGCGCATTTTTCTCTGACAAGTACATTTCTAACTAAGGTTTACATTGGTTGAATAGTGTTGACAATGATGATGTGCTGTATCACTCTTAATCACGGTTGGCATGATGTTACAGTTTGAACTGCTCACTGTTAGAGGGGGACTAATTGCGTGTTTCATTTGACACTGTCCATGCTTTCTGTACATAGGAATATGTATTATAGATGAGCAGAGTTTAAGTGTTGTGCCTCATTGCCTGACTCGCGTCCCTTTTAAGTGTGGGTTATAAGTACTTCTGCCTTTAATATAAAGGCTCCAATTAGAATTGGGATGAACCAGTTAGGTCAACTTCTAGTATGTACAAAACACAGAGGGGTGGGAAAGCACGGYGACGAGAGCCAGCCCGCTTTCTTCTCTCAAGCTGATGAAAGTCGTGTGGAGGCCTGGTCTCGTGTTTACCTTCCCAAGAGGTAGCTTTCTAATCAAATAGGCTTGAGAAAATGGTTTGGTGCTTCAAGTTAGTAAGTCACTGCAGGAGGGTATCTGGGAGTGGGGGTGGTTTTTCTGCCCCCTTCCTCCTCCAGTCAAATCTGAGTGTCTGTACTTCCCTTCAACTCAAGGACCAAGGTGTAGATTCCCTCATGAAAGACAGTAAGAATAAGTCCACAGGCTTTGGACCTGTGTCAGGAGAAGATCTAGTTGTATGSATCATTTTGGAGGGAGGGAGAAAGGACTTTGTTTTCAACAGCAGTCGTTTGCCTCTTGATGAGTCTTGCCCATGTTTTCATTTAGAGATGAGGAGTTTCCTCCAGAATTTTTCCCCATTGTGAGCACTTGCTTGGAACAGTTCAATTTCAGAATAATACATTCACAAAATTCCCTTAAATGTCCCCCGTATGAGGTTCCTGCAGCAGCTCCCTAATTCGGGGAACATGCTCAGAAGAGTTTTACTTCTGGAGCTACCAACACAGTACTCCACAGAGCTGAGTATGCTGGGCCTGCCCAGTGGATCTCAAAATAATTCCCCAAATATGTCAAAGTACCATAGCAGAAACTAATTTTATCAGGCTTTTACTGCCTTTGTGTCCATCTGGCAGGCTAAGGATCAAGCACATAGAAAAGCGATGCAGTTCAGAGCTAAGATGATGCAAGCAGTTTCAGCACACACTGATGATAAAGTTCTCATGCAAGAAATTAGATTCACTGATTTTTATAGAGTGGAAGAAATGAAGATAGCTGGGTGACATTGTGTAGTTAGTCACGTTCCTCCTGTGATGATTGTTTTGTATTTGTGCGCTTCTACAGTCTGTAAGTCCATGTTCACCACAAAGGTTGAGACTGTATAGACATTGCACATGTTACTGTTTCAGGGCAGAACCAGATATCTTTTATCACTGAATCTCAGTAGGAAAATGCAGTGCAGAGCTCAGGCGGAGAGTATGGAAACATGGAAGCGAACAGTCTTTTTCCGAGGCCACAAAATGGGCAGTATCCATTAAAGCCGGTCCAAACTGTGCGTACAGCTCTTGCATTCAAGAGGCTTTCCAAAATAGCTCTTGGRGTGATACTGCGTTGGACCAAGATCACTGACCATTCCTGAAATCCTGTCTCCATGAGGTGTTTGTAAAGGCTTTACAAACACCTACGTGTGCTATAATGTGTGCATATGAATAGTCCCACTAGACTCACGGGGAGATCTTGTGGACTTAAACACATGCATAATTGTTCAGAGAATCAGGGCCTAGTTGGCTCCAGATAGGAAGCTGCTGGGGGAGTTCGTTTTACTGTTTTTACTTATTGCACTAATTGCCTGTTTGTTTTCTGACAGCCAACGCTACCCAATAATTTTTATAAACAGAGGCTCTT
Organism: Rhea americana; assembly: GCF_003343005.1. Classification (NCBI taxonomy): domain Eukaryota; kingdom Metazoa; phylum Chordata; class Aves; order Rheiformes; family Rheidae; genus Rhea; species Rhea americana. The sequence continues at coordinate 2,419,623 of NW_028185317.1, read as the reverse complement.
TCACAAAATCTACTAAATAAAAGTCACAGCTCCTGAAAATCAAAATGATTCTAAAGGAAACTTGATATTTCCTCTCTGTTTTTTTTCCCCATTGATGTTTTACAGTGGCATCAGATTGGGTCCCTGGTGTTCTGTTAGCATGTGGCTCTCTTGTTATAACAATAATGCAATTCRGCTGAAAACATGTGTTAAAACACTCTTAGATTTTGTGCACACCTTATTAATTATACTAACTACAAAATGATGGTGTCTTTGACAATCATCTCTATAAACTCTTTAGGTTTCTAAAATGATGGACTACCTGAATAAAGGTAGTGCTTTTCTGGTTTGTTGAACAGTTGCAGGCAGGCATTTGTGTAGCTACGTGATAGGTATATTCAYGTACGCTGTGCTGATAAGCAGTTGCGCTTCATTCCTTAGTTGAAATAAAAGACGTGAGAGTGATTAAAAACAAACCACCCCAGGACTTCCTCCCCGATCTCCAACGAGTTTTTACCTAAGAGAAGAATAACGYGAGCTACATCTGAACTACAAGATAAAACCGTCTGTGCAAATTCTGTGCTTAGAATTGCTCCTAGCTAATTWAAACGTGCTGGGTTTTGCCTTAGAGGGCTGCAAACGCAGCAAGGTGAGGTAGGCGTTCGGAGGAGGGTGCCAAGCGCGCGCGGTGGGATCCGTGCAGCGGATCCGCGGTAAGACRGGACCAAAGTGCTGTTTCCTGGCTCGTGTAGCTAAGTAGCTCCACTGGTGATGTGACTGCTAGCAATCTCTTTTGTTCCCCATCACCACTGTAAGCGGGAAACACAGTTAGTCAGATTTTGAAAGTTTGGTGAGTTCATGCATTTGTGTAGCTGGTACTTCCATGTCCAGGTAGAGTAGCTGAGTAGGTATCTGTGCGAACTGCAGATGCAAATGTGTGAACTACATGTGTATGTTCAGTTTTAAAAAGGATTGAGACTTCTGCAAGTATATCCATATGCATTTGGGGATTTAGAGACATATCTACGATGAGTGGTATTTTTTCCCCCTTACCCCTTTGCCTTTCCTATACTTCCAGACAACACTTAGGAAATCCTTATCAAAACTGTCATAAACTGTTATTAGTGTGTGGTGTGTGTGTGAACTGAGACTAAGAGTTGAGTCTTTAGTCTCAGGAGCTGAGACTTGAAGGAAAATATTGAAGATCACAAGTGTCTGATCAAAATTATCAAGTCTGACAATCCAGTGTTCATGCTAGAAAAAATAAAGTGTAAATCATAAGGCACTTCTGAAAACAGCAAAAGCRAGGTATCCTATTCTAAAATCAAGCCTCTTCCTTGTGCTCATTTTTCTAGCTCTCTCCCTTCTTTTTTCCTTTGTTCCAGCTCTGTTTTAAGCTATTTCTTTTTGGTGTTTTGTTTTGTTTTGCTCGATTTCACCATTACCTCCTCTATTTGCTTTAGCAGCAAACAAAGGAACTAGTAATTGCCAAAACAAATAAACAAAAAAACCTCACCAAAATTGACTGAGAGAAGGTGATAGGAATGTGGATAATATCAACGTAATTCCAGTGTTGCAGTCCTCCGTCAGACATGACTACAGCTGGCGTGGCTGGAGGGTTTTCAGGCTTAGACGTGAGGGTTTTGCCTGGTGGCCCGTGGCTCGTGTGACCCGTGGAAGCAGTTTGCTTCTGGATTGCAGCTGTATCTGGCCAGGAACCTGCCACTTTGTTCTTGTTCAGCTGGGGGAAGGGAGCTAATTGCAGGAGTCACCTCTTTCCATGTGATTAACTTACATCTGTGAGCTTCAGTGTCTCTTCGGTTATCATAACTTACGGTTTTGAGCTGATTCTCTTCCAGTGTTTTTGTTCCCTTCCCAAAGTGTGAGGGGAAGGTATTTATTATTTCATCCGATGCGTAAGATAAAATTCTACTCTTACGATGAAATGTTCCTTCCTGCTGAATTCACTGCTGCTGGTTAAAGCTTACTGCTACCTTGGGTAAGACTCTTGTTCCAGGTGTGTGGAATAGGGCTGTATTTACTACTTGCTATTGAAAYTCCTTGTAAGAGCTGAGGCCGAAAGCTGATATTAACTGCTTTTTTTTCTGCTGATGGCTAATAATGCTACACTAGTTTACAGGAGCTAGTTTACTACTAGTATGCTGTACTGGCTTACATCTGCTCAAAATAAGTAGTAGTAGAGATCTATTACTGGAAGCCTCTGTCTCTAGAGGCTTCTCTCATTATAGTAGGGAGCAGAGGAATACGAAAAAGAATGAAACGGAATGAAAGTGCTTATGATAAGATTAGGTTTCTGGAGATCTAGAGCAGGCCCTATCCAGTGGAGATGGGATAAGATGCCCTTTGACTGTAGATCAGGCTAATGCCAATGGCATATTTTCTTCTCTTAAGTATTTCACTTACTCTGCTGAGTTTAGGTAGCCCTAGAGCTTTAGTTTTTCTTTCTGCAATAATAGTYCCTCACTGATATTTTTGCTTTTATACCAAGTTTGCATTAATGCCTAATAAGCAGGAGTACCTGGCTTATAGATGTGTCATTACCACTTTATCCTGGTGTGATCATCTCAAAGGACAATCAGGGCGAGAACAGTATTGAGGCCAGTTGTGGAGCCGCGATGTGTGGCAGTAAGGACAACATCTGCCTTTCGTATKTCTGCTTGCCTACATAATCATGCATAGCTCTATTGTTCCAGGAGCTACTCAAGCATATAATAGAGTTTCAATGAGTTCAAACCTCCTGTTTTAGATGGTGTTTTAGTGAGCTGTTTTCCCTCTCAGCATGGATTAGATTTTTCCAGCCCTGTCAATAACCTGGGAAATGCACGGAGAGAGTGTGAAGGAAATCATGGCTTCTAAACGTTGAGTACACAAGTGTACCACTGGTTTTAAAATGCAGAAAATGGAAATTATACCTGAAATGTATTCCTGATACCTGATCAGTAAGGCTCTGTTAGTGGAAAGTATCAATGAAAGCATGAAATGAGTTTCTGGCCCCAGAAAATCTTTTGCCCAGTGCATGGACTCGTGTTTTGTCCTGGCTCAAATGAACTCCCATTGCCTTCAGCAGAACCAGGATCTCATCTGAGGAACAGCCATCCCAGACAGAATTAGTCCCCAGGTATTTGTCTTAGTTTTGTTTGCAGATTCATAATGACAGTTCAAGGAACTTACTYGATTTTGCTGGGATCGCATGGCGAGTCACTGGCAACGGAGCTGGATCTAAAGAATATTCAAGTCCTGTGCCACGTTGCCTGCACCTTGTGCAATTGTGTGTTGAAATACTTTAATGAGAAATAATACCGAAAGAATATATTAAATGCTTGTGCGCGTATGTTACCTACTTCTGCTACAATTATTTAGTGTAAACAATTGACCTGCACAAAACAAACAGAAATGCTAGCTCGAGCTAGCTCGTGCCATCCTGTTCACCAGCTGCTGCCTCCACTGTTAATCCACTGCTCAAGCAGCGTACGCTCACAGTCCTAATTCCTCTCAGCCAGGTTGGTTTAAACTGTTTGACTTACTGCTCCCAGCTATTCCAGTTCTTAATTCTCTTCAGGTAATATATATATATTTAAAGTGCTCATTTGAACTGCTTTGCCAACAGATTAGTTCAAAACCTCCAGCAAGAGGGTTTTAATGAGCAACTGGGGGAGTAGCTTCTTGCCYGCACAGGCTGCTCCTTAAGTGGATATCTGTGTGTATCCTTAAGACATTTAGGAGTCTGAGCAGGTTTAGGTACTTAAATTAGAAGTGACTTCAGGTAACTTGCTGCTTTAAGTCATTTAATTCTTTAGGACTGCGTGGTGCCCGCATCTGCTGCTAGCATCTCCATAATGATGAAGGCTGGACCATTCAAATGATCTTCAGCCGGCTGGGCACTCCAATCCCACGGGCAGCCTGCGGGACTGGCTTGAATACATCAGTTCAGGTTCTTAATTAGATCCCAAAATCTCAAGTAAACTTGCAGTGTTGTTTTTAAACAATTCCTGTTTAATTGCTATCTAATTTAGGCTGAAAATCCTCAGGAAAAATTATCTAGCTTCAGAAGACTGCATCMGTTGTGCACTTAACATTAAGCATGCAAATAACTTGATCTTTCCACAGTAATAATTTAAGCAGGCATTAAGTTGTGTGAACAGATTTGGAAGTTAGGTGAGTGCTTAAATGCTCTGCTCAATAGAGGTCTACTGTGAAACACGTATTTCTGTACTTTGTTTCACCAGAGTCTTAAAGATATAATTTAAGTAGATTGGTGTCTTTTAATGGCTATAAGAGAAGAGCAGTGAATGAAGGTGGTGGGAAAGYGTCAGACACAGTGAGGGTTCTGGAGGGTGCAGAAATGGATTAGAAAATTTCCTGTAGTCTTTGCTTTTCTTTTCAAACACAGGGAAAAGGCATCTCATCCTCTTCTTCAGGTGGGTGACAGAGGGACTTCCCCCCCCCTCCCCCGCCCCAAACTGCTGCATGTAAATTTTCAATTTGTCTGACATCTAGTCACTCTGAAATAAGGAGGTCTGGCGAGCAGATGTGCTTTGAGAAGCTTCTCTGCTTTCTCAGAGGGGAAATTTTTTTAAAAAATAAACTTGCTAAAGCCTTGTGCATTGTATTGCCCTTATTAGCCATTGCTCTTTTCTATGACCTGTTGATGTATTAAGGTAGAAACCTTAATACATTCACAGTAGAAAGAACCCATGTTTTAGAAATAAGAAACCAGTGCAGCTTGTCTTACCCTTTCTCCAGTGGACAGCATGCCATTATTGTCACACACTCTGGTTATGTTTAATGCAAGAAGGATACAAGTTTTTTTTTTTTTTTTTTTTTTTTTTTTTTTTTTTTTTTTTTAAGTCACTTTGCTGGTACTCTGCATTTTTATTCTTGAATATTAAATCCCAATTTTTATAGCCTTAGCTCAATCTATGGCTTCATAAAACATCATAAATTGGAGCTTAGCTTTACAGGCAAGCAAGATGATTTGATAAGCATGGGATTGCCCCTACTACATCAAATAATGTTTCCTCTCTTAGTATCCAGAAGCACTGAGTTATGGCACTGGTGCACTAGCCAGCCAAGAAATATAAGAAGCCCCATGCAATTAACTGTTTGAATATTGGCATTTTTCCCCCTTTCCCCCTTCTCCAGAGATAAAAAGAGAAGTTCTTTTTACCCAGGTATTTTCTTCCAATTTTACCTCACAGCAGAGTAAGCTAAGTGCAACCTCTTGTCAGCACAATCATTATCTATAATTTACATGCAAGAAGCAACAGAAACTTTTAGGATGAAATGAATGTAAAACCAGAAACCTCTGCCCGTTCCATCATCCAGCCTTGCAAGTACAGTAGCTGTGTCAGTGACTGTATTAAGAGCTATCAAAATSGCTTTGATGTACTGCTGGGTTTTGGTGTGATTTTCTAGGTTTTATTATTCCTCTGACTATCATTTGCTATTTTTAAATGGGACATAGTATTATGGGATATGAGCAGTCTGCCCTTCAGAGGGGACTCTCTACCAAATATCCCCTCTGCTCGTCTTCGGTGGCTTGTACGGGAGCCCGTTAAAGATCCCATGGTAGTTCAGTGTCCTCGCCGYCGCTTACGCTGTTTATCACCAAAGGTGATTCGGGTGTTCAAGGCGGTACGGTGATTTGGGTGTTCAAGGCGGTACGCAGCACGGGAGCCGCACGCCGAACGGCACGGCGCGGGTCCGCGGCTCGCTCCACCGCCTTTATTCTCCGCGTTTCTTCCCCAAAGTCTACGTTAAATGTCGCCCCTGCTCACTTCTTCCTTTCCTTGTGCGGGTGCGACAGCTCAAAGCTCCCTCCTTGCCTCGAAGACCTGTGCAGGGTTTAAGGGCTGTTCCGATGCCTGGATGAGGCATATTGGTGAAGGGAGAGGAAAAGAAAGTTACTGATGAAGTRGCATTTAATGTGTGCTAAATGTCAGTCCCTTTTTAACAGAGCTGCCTGGAAGTCACTGGTTTCCCCACCCACAGACTTCTATTGCCCCCRCAATCCATTTTGTTCCTAGCTTAAGTGAACTCAGATTTACAGCTTTGAACTGCCAAACTCCAATCCTCCAAATTTAAAAGAAAATTCTTTTCAAATCTAACAAAATCTGGTGATCTGCATCCAAGTTCTGGGAGTCAGTATTGCTTGGGGAGGGGGGATTGAAACTGATAATTGATTTGGCTTTTTAAATTTTCTTGGCTGTTTCAGGGAACCCTTCCCTTCCCCACACGTGCTTATTTTCACAGCTCTATTTGGTTTTATGCTACACTTCTTTTAGCAAAATTAATAGCTTTTTTTTCTTGTCTATCATTCTAATTAGCCTCCAGTTAAACTTATTATGTCAAACCTGGAATTACAAAACTTTAACAGCAATATCAAGGTACCTCACCTGGCTCTTCAGCCAACTCTGTTGCAAGTACAGCTGTGTTCATTTTTACTATTTATTTGGCTTTTTAAATTCTTTTTGCTTCACCACTGGTAAGACTCTTGGCCAAGCTGCTGGTTTTCCTTATAGAGGAGTTATCCAATGTATTGCTGGCAGTGCCTTTAGGGGGGAAATGCATAAGTTGGAAATCAAGCTTCCAAAAAAACAAACAGCACTTCTGATTAGTATCTCATATTGTTATCCTTCCTGCTTCATTTGTTTTCCAGATGGGCGAAATAAAGGTCAACAACCCTAGGGCAACACTCTGATTTGAAAGAAATTTCCCTTTCAGAAATCACATTTGCAAAAATAGCCATAACCAAGAAATGAGAAACATCTTAAGAAATTGGCAGTTCAGACTAATCTTCCATGTAGTTTATCTTCCTGAATTGGTGATATTTTATTGTCCATGCAAAGTGGTAATCCACTTCTGTTCTTAGCTTTTTTAAATCATTTTTTCCTTGTTTATTCTAATTTTGATATAATTATCACAAACAAGCAGATAAGGGAGATTACTGTGCAATTAGTTTTTTTAGAAGGAAAAAAAAAAAAGAGAGAGTGAGAGAAGAGACAAGCTACAGGCCGATATAGCCATACTGGAAGGGAAAGTCAGAACTATTGCATCTTCCAGTTGGCTGGAGGCTCTTTTCACTGGCGCCTGTCTCCCCCACTCGCGTGCTCCTTCCCATTGGCCTTGAGCATCCCGGGAACCGCTGCGCTCTGGGCTCTCGCTGGTTTATTTCTGGCGCTCTGCGTCCRGCCCGTGTAACAGGCCAGCGCTGCACAGCCCATCTCCAGGAGGTAGTCAAGCACCATATATCCATTTTGCTAATAAGAGAGTAAAGAGGGTCCATGAGATCACTTGCGGCAGAGCYGTGAATAGGACCCAGCTCTCTAAAACGACAGAGCCATGTCTAATCTGTTCGGTCACGCCGCTTCTCAGCGTTAACGTGCCGTGGTCGGTGTAGAAACCGGGAATCTTGATAGCTGGTTGCCTCTGACTGACTCCAGCGGGTGCCTACTAAGAAAATGTGGGTCATGTCTCCCTCTAGGGGCTCATAAAGAGGATAAAACCCAACTTTCACTTGCTGATGATGCTTTAAAAGCACTTGGAGTCTAAATTTGGCAATGATCCTATGCCAGAGAGAGAAAGCATGTTCAAGCATTTAGCAACTGTAATATAAKATGAGGCATGTACCCATGGAAAATGCATTTTTAGAAGTTCAATGTTAAATAAGCTTTCTGGCAGAAATGAAATTTCTGYCCTGTATTTGGGTTACGTGGAGGCTGAACTGGAGGCCAGTCCTTTTGCTAAGGATGGAATAAGGTCAAAGCGGTCTTGTCGCTGCTCCTTTCAGTGCTCCAGCTTGGGCAGAAGAGATCCTGCTGCATAGGAGTGGAGAGGGAGATATATGCTGGCAAGATTAGATGCTTTGGAGATGGGTACTGCTCCTGGCGAGAGAGACCCTCTTTCAGAGGTCTCTTTGTGTGCATTTGGTGATCACTGCTGCAGCCCCAGTGCGGAGGTGGGGAGAGGACACAGGCTTAGTCTCTCAAGCCAGAGAAAGAGGAAGAAAATTGTCCAGAACTTCAGGCTTTTATTTCAATATTTTCTTGAAACGGAAAAATAGAAGCATTCAATTGAAATTGAAGTATTTAAACACGTTCTAAATAGTCCATCAAAACAAAGTTGAAATCTGCAGTTTAATCTGATGCCTCTGTGGACTTCCTGGATAGCTCATTTTCTGTTTTCTACACTAATGAGTAGCAGAGGTTTTCTTTTCATCAGTAGCAAGCAGCAGTGATGACTGCTTTGTGCCACCATTGGCCTGATTACTGATCTGACTGAAACTCCTTGAA
>NW_028185317.1:2350756-2411312 GCF_003343005.1 Rhea americana | reverse complement strand
AAAAAAAAAAAAAATCATTAATATGTAAAGGATAATCTTCCTAGAGGTACAAATAGGAACTACAGAAGCTAAGAACCAGCCCATATAATCTGAATGACTGGTTTTACATGAGAGATGAAATGTAGCTCTCGAAGAACAACCTTTAGTTAAGGCACAGAGCTTCATTTCACCTACTTCAGACTCTTAAAATTTAGACAAAAGCTTCCTCAAATATCAGCTGAGAGATGGGATGAGTCATCTTGTGGAGGAGCCTGTTCATTATCTGTGACAGTACCATCTGCGTACTAGGYGCCTAGCTTTGTAGATGGCTCAGGTTAGCTGCATTTCATCTCAGCCCTCTTGAGACTGCTTCATGGCCCATCATGGCCTGTTCCTGAGGACTAATGAAGAGTAGTGGCAGCGTCACTGACAAATAATCTAACTAATTTTTGAAAAAGCCCAAACCAATTTGAGTACAGTTATTTTCCCATTGACTGGAGTGTAAATCGGGAATCACTCCTGAACACCGAGCTTGCACATCAAGGACTTTGCATGCAACTTAAATAATGATGATGAACCTCCAGATCTTGCAGGATAACTTCCCTGATGATATGAARCTGAGGTGAGTCGGAGCAGAAGCAACTCGTGCATAATAATTACTACTGTCTTGTTTATGCTAACCCTTAGTGGAGAACACAGTTAAGCTTAAAATAAAGCTGAAAGATTTTGCCAATTTGGGGATCGGAGGAAACTATTCATGTTTGCACTATGAAATGAAAGATGACTTTGCTGCTAGAGGTTGTTTCACAGCATAACGAGAAGGAAAGACAAAAACATCAAAGCCCTGTACTGGCCTAAAACATGGAAAACGTATCAGCCGTTCCCACAAAGTCGATCCTTATTTGTCGTTTTGGCTGAACTGACGTTGCTGTCACACGTTGTTGTGGCCGTTCCCATGAGCCCTGCAGTTTGAGGACTTTCTTGGCGGCGGGTGGCTGGCGGTGGTTGCAGCTTGGGGAGGTGGATGCGCTGCTCGTGGATCTGACTCCTGCCTYGCAGGTTTGTGCTGGGGGTGCAAAGTGTAGGTGCAGCAGCTGATGGCAACGCTCGAGGGCTGTGTTCAGCTCCCCRCGCGTCCCCTTTGCACCTCCCAGGGAGGAGAGGTGAGGTCAGTATAGCCCTCTTACCGTCCTTCCTCTGTGATCTGTTTTGCCTCTTCTATGCRTGGATTCTTTGATGAATTCTTGAAAATTTTGAGTTTGGAGATGAAATAATTGGGTTATTCTCCTTAACAACAACTGGCAACCCATTTGCACAGGCAAAGACCTCTCTGGAGTTGCAGCCCTGTCCTTAGGAGCTTGCCCTTGCCGTCCCACGGGGATGGGCTCAGAGCCTGCCAGGACAGAGGCGCACGTACTCGGGAGTGTTGCTAGTCTTGTCGGACTTAACAGGGCAGCTCAAATACTTAAAGACGGCTTGGGATCTGGACTTGCATGTAATATTTTTTCCCCCTCTGCCTTGCATTTAACATTAATTGCAAATTTAATGGATATTTTGGAAAAAATAGTATAATGTTGTATGTGTGTATGTATGTGCATGTGTACGTAGATTTATACATACTCATATGTGTATGTATATACTGCATATTTATTTGTAGTCTTTGTCTGTTACCTGTCAGGACCATAACAGAAATACATCATTGCTGTGCATGCCTTTATCCTGGCAGGAAGCCATATAAGTAATTTAAAGGCTCATGTCTTGCGGAAAGGACGTTTCTGTGAGAGCAGGCACTGACGGGATGTCGGTGTCGGGCCCTATGTGGTGAAACACCAGTTARCCTATTGCCTGGTGTTTTAATCACATTCCGGTACAAAGGCTGCTGTGGAGCCAGAAACAAAAATATCCCAAAACTTCACATTTCATATAATTTTTAAAATGTTATATGAATTCAGGGCCTAAAGACTTCATATCTAAACTGTGATTTGAGTAGAAGTTAGGTGTTGATATCCAGTACTGCAAGACCTGGATAATGCTTAGAAGGCTTAGTTTTTTGTTGTTTTTTTTCCCCCAAGAACACTAGCAACAATACTCTTGAAATAATTTTCTTATTTTATTTTTTTTATACCTACTTCTTGTAGCTAGTGCCTTGGACACATTTGCAGGACCTCAAACCTGCCTGTGCTGTTTGAGGTACTGCTCTGCAGTGACTCGTGCATTCAGGGCCGGCAAGGACAGTACTGGGGACGGGCACCACTGTAACCAGACGGAGGGGACCCTCATGATCCCTCCRACCTACGTGGAGGAGCAGGATGATCAGTCTGAAAAAATGCACCTAGTAAGCAAACCCGACCCTTGAACGCAAGGTCTGATTGTCATCTATGGAGGTATCTAGAACATCTCCAGCTGAAGTCCTATTTTATCTGGTGTATTTTAACTATCCTTGTAGGGAGCTGAGTCTCCCTGTAGTACCAGTGCTATTTAAAAAGCAGGAAAAGCTTTTTCTTTTTTCTTTTTCTTTTTTTTTTTTTTGGTTGTTGTTGTTGAATGCCAGCTCTAGAATTGAGCACCCAAGAGCCTCTCTGAGTTTTTATTCGCCAGGTCTGATTTAACGTGATCAATGGTTCCGGTGTTAATAGCCCATGAATATTGCCTTTGGACGCAGGGCTACTTCTTGATGATGTAATTCTAGAAATAATGATCTGCCATTGGAGTTTGGTGAATCGGGGCCACAATAAGCCTTGGATTTCTATGGCAACAGAATTCTTGAGACTTAAAGAAGGTGGCCTAAGTCCAAGTATCTCTGATTGTATTTTGTGGCTGCTRTGGGTGCTTTCTCAGATTTTCTGCTGATTATGCTAGTGCAATATTACAAAGAATTTATGCATAATGGACATAAATCTCACTATATGAGCCACCCGAGAGGCAAGAAAAATGGTCTCTGTCAAGGATCTACATACAGAAATACATTAAACAACAGCTCTCTGTAGATCAGAAGCTTCGGTTTAGGCTGTAGGTTTGGGGAAATAATGAAGAATAAAATTAGCGCTTTGGCAATGCATTAAACCTTTCTGTGGGTTTTCACTGGCATATTTTTATAGCCTTAAAGAATAAATGGTGGTGATAATAAATTTCTCTAACTTTTAAACTGATCTTCCACAGCAAAATGCAGAAAGCCTTTTTCTGTGTGCCGTTGCGGAGTTGGAACCGCTATTCATCTGGGACTTCAGACCACCATTGTAACTTCCAATTAGCAAAACATACATTAAAAGCGGCTGCATACCACGATGGGAGGCCTACTGATGGCTGTGATTAATGGCTGCGCATCTAGCGCTATTGCTCACATTTCTGCACACGGGTCTTAGCAGAGCTATATGCGAATTGTCAACACAAACTTAGGCAACCGCTGGTTATCAATCAGGGGAGAGATGCTTTTTAGCGTGTGATTGCGTCTGTTAATTACACCACATCTTCTGTTCTACCAGGGCGTGCACAATATTTTTCGGTGACTGAGAACTGCCAAATGTCGTTGATAAAGCTGGTTTAAAAACAAAATCATAAAATGAAAGTATGCTCGTTCCTTTCAATGTGTTAGTTATTACAAAGGGAAGCGTGATGTTGTTAAAGTGTGGTACGAGCCTTTCCCCATCACGTTTCTGTGGCTCTGGCTTTGTTATACATATTCTCATAAATTATTTTGTTGCTATAGCAATACTTTACTGGGGGCCTAATCCTTTCTCATTTTCAGTGAAGCCCTTTACTTTGCTCTGGCAGTGAAATGGGGCCTTTGCTCTGGCAAATTACCTTTCCAGTTACGTCTCTAGATTACGTTTGCTTTTGCTTTTCAGTGCTAATCTGGATTAGGGAATTCTTAATTCTTAAAATRGACTTGGAAATTCTTAGTAAAATAAGTATGAAGGGATCCCATGTAAAATCATTAGGTATATGATGTATGTCTGTATCTTTGCAATCAGCATGGATCTTCTCATGCTATAAAGTCTCCTAAATAGAGATGAAGGCAGTRGGAAAAACAAATATACAACAAGAAACTCCGTATGTTCTCCACTTACAGAATGCTGAATTGCCTTCTGAATTATAACCCTTCTCATCGTTTAAGAAACATCTTCCAGTCAAAAATTTGCCATTGCCAAATGACACGTCTATTATCCTTTTATGTCATTCAGTATAGCTGGTCATCTGCTCTGTCTTTCTGCCTTGTACTGAATTGTTTCTCATAAACTAGTCTATATTCCCCTTATTTACTTCAATCTAGTTTTATATATAGCAAGTAATGGATTTTCCACTGTTTCCTGAGGAATCTTTTTCACAAGGTAACAAATCTGCCTGCTGAGAAGCCTTTTTTCCCCTTATAATAGCCATCCTAATTTTTCCCTTTCTTAATTTCATCCMTTATTCTAGTTCTGTGCTCTTATTACCCTGCTAAGTATTTTCGCCCCCTATTTGCTGTTTACACTTCTCAAATATTTGTAGACTGCTATCATGTCCCCTGCCAAGCTTTACATATTTAACTCATTTAATCTTCCCTYGTAAGGCAATCCCACCAGGCTCCTAAGCGTGTTTGTCGCTCTCCTCCCAGCTCCCTCCGGTTCGTCAGTGTTTTCTCGGGGCTYGTGAGCGCTGGTTTCCCAACGGCCRGCCAGAGCCGTAGYTGGGCCGCTAACGCCGTGCGTCGTGCGCRTGCCGAGGGCTGCTCCGCAGTGCCTACGTACGTGCCAGCAGGTGATGGGGCTGGTTTTGGGTGGAAAAAGCCTGTGTCTGGCGCGGGCGGGCTCCAGGACCACGCGCGGCTGCAGGCGTGGGGCAGGAGTACGAGGGCTGCGATAGCACCGCAAGCCCGTGGCACTGATACGAGCTTGCACCGCGCTCGCAGTGGTGCTTCACGGCGGTGATCGCTCCGCCCTACTTGCTTGTATCATGTTTTCCGCACTTGGAACGGGGGAAAATCAGCATAGCGTGCTTCAAAAAGCTTTAGTGAGGTTCTAGCATTGCAAACAGCATCAGCTTTATCACATAARTATCTCCTGTTGGTAGCGATGGCATTAGGCACGCGGCCCCTGCACGCGCTCGCGCAGTTCCTGCAGCTCGGGCTACACCCCGGGCTCGGTGCTGTTTCACAGCTGCTCCCAGGCTCGTGTTGCAGGCTGGAGGTAAGATCTGACRTGCTTCCCTCAAGCGAAGCCTTTTTATACTGACACGGCATCAGGAGCCTTAAGGTAATTGACCTTAAACATATAGAGGAAAAAGTGGCCGAGACACTTCTGTATTTTAGGTTATAAAAATAACAAATGTGGTCCCTTCCCTAAAGGGCAAAATGAGGCTTCCTTAAACTCGTGGTCAAGAAAACCTGCTGCAGGTCCTTCTGGGTCTTCAGAGAGACGACCTCCGGTCTCGCGCAAGCCAGGTGCATAGAAATCCTCTTTCTAACTATGACTACCACTTGCTTGCACTAATACAACTCCTTAATCTTGCCTTTAACGTTATTCCGGTGTGTAAAGAGCACAGGTTTTCCCAGGCAGTGCTGCCGCAGCATGTCAGAGCAGCAGGAGCCGTCCGCTGGCTTCGGTGCAGCAGCCACCATGCCACAAGTGTCCTCCACTGCCCGAGGCCAAGCTGGTCCTGCAGAGGCACAAAACCAGCCTGGGGGGAGCAAGTGCTCCCGTTACTTGCAAGGACACTCTTTTTTTGAGCCCAGTATAACTGCTGCCACATATGTAAACTTTTAAGCTAAGTATTGTTTTAGTTTAAAGGCTACTGGAGGGAAACAGTCAGTCTTGACAAATATCTTTAAACATCCTGGTGCTTAGTCCTGGCTTCTCAAGTGGGACTTCTTGCTTAGCAGTTGGAGTCGTGTCAAATTTGCAGCAAAACCACTTATCTGAGGCACTTTTTCCCGTGTTACTTGCCACCCACAAAGTTCATAATAAGTGATCTCCTAGTGTCCTCAGTCTGAAGTTTTAAAGTTCCACATTCTTTTCCCTTGCGAAGAAAAACTTTGCCCATTTTGTTTTAATGATATGCCCCCTGCTCTGAGTGAGAAGAAACAGCATTCCCAGCTGTGCAGTAGGCAGGAGAGTGGGCAGGATTTTGTGATAGCAGAAGTCAGAACATGAGCTCTGACGGATCCCAGCATTGACGTTTTTAATTTTTTCCCCTTAAAGGTGTGTTTCAATCCTTAATGTTTCCTTTTTTCCCCTCTTTTCAGCAGTTTTCCTRCCCAAAAGAAATATTAATTTGGTTTTAGCAGGATAGGAAAAAGGRTTTCTCCTTGTTTCGTGAGGCTTCTCACTTCTCGTGAACTAACATATCACTGAAGACATGTGAAGCTACATACTGGAGCTGAAGGAAGTTTGCTTTATGGACATACTGAGCTTGTTTTGCCTGCTGTGCAGCAGAAGTGAGAAGCCCCGCGCCGTGTGCAGTGAGGTCTCTGCTACCCACCGTGTGTGCAGCAGAAGCCAACCCCCCCCCCCCCAAAAAAAAAAAAAAGTTGAAAGTCCAGCAGTGAATAGACTGTGAAGATCTTAAATTCAGCCGGAGSGGCTTCCGTCAGTGGCAAGAGGTGACTATCAACCAAAACAGTTTTGTTAGGATCACACAAATTGGCATATATTTGAATTCCAGTCARTTCATTCACAGCCTCTCCTATAGGCAAATCTGTTCACATGTCTCAAATCTTTCAACTCTTCTCTTTTGGGTAGAAGCTTCCACCTTCTTTACCTCGGCCTTYCTAATTGACAGAGTAGGTGCCTTAGTCTCTGCTATGCTGTTTTAAYGTCTTTGTTTATTTTTACTTTATGCACAGGGCCACTTGTACAGTGAAATTAAGCACCAGTATCTCCCCTTCTGGATGCTCATGGGGGCCAGGATGGAGACAGCTGGGCGCAATACAGGCGGATGAGAACTCTAGCCATAAGGAAGCCTGTGTAATTTCTCAGTTTAAGGAAGAGGAAGTGGAGTTGAGATGCATCTCTTAAAGGTTTTTTTCCCCCCTGAAGTCCCATGTTTCCTTCCTCTGAGTTTACTGATTGATATCAGTGTTTATGGAGAGAACAGCAAATTCCGAGTGGCTACCGGGACTCCGTCGTCCCTGTCAGTTAGGAAGCAGCTCTGAGATTCAGTGCAGTTGATATCTTTTCGGTTCTTAAATGCTATTAATATACATGAACATTTTATACAAATATTAAAATTTTTGGCAGGATTCAGCTTTTCTTTTCTCCCCATTCAAAGGACCCAKCTGGGATTATCTTGGTGTCTTTGTTTTGTTTGCATTCATGATGAATAATCCTAGATTTTGATCCTAGATGGATGACTTCCAATGACTTATCTGTGCTGGTAACGGTGGAGAACTCTCCTTTTTCCAAGGAGAAGGAGGGGAAAAAAGAAAAAGCTATTCCACATCCAGGTGACAGTACTAGCTGAAGTACCCCTGAGTCCTGCAAGACATGAAGTACTYTGGAATCACCAGGAGTTTCTGGGGAGATCTTTAAAATTTACTTAACTTGAAAATTTATCTTATTTCAGTACATGGGGTATTCCTACTATACAAAATACAATTTAAACTTATTCTCTTAATTGGAGGGCGGTATCATTGATAAGTAGTCATGCAACTTTGGGAGAAAYTATTGCAATAATGTAGGCTTTTGCCAACCTCCTTTCTTCCCCCTCCTGTAAATGAAATCTGATTTTTAGTTCCTTCTCTTGTTTTCTAAAAAGATATTTTTATTGTCTACACTTGAGGTATTGTAAAAACATGTGGGCCCTTGAGGTGTCTTTTCTCATAAGTACTTTTTTATCTTCTAGTTAAACGTATCTTAAAATGTGAACATCTTATGATATTAAATACAAATTTTTAGTTGCAAAAGTTCCTTTAATCAGATATGYTGATATTCCACAGGAATTATTCTATTGATATTAGTTTCCCTTATTTTATTATGATAGGTGCCTGACTTTCTCTTCTGTATGTTGTATCTACTGAGTGAGGGAGCTGTGAAGACTGAATTGTGTCTGAGTATTGGAGAATGGAAGAGTGGAGGAAGGAGCTGGTGCTACATGTATCCACTCCTCATCTGAAATGTTGCAATGACATGAGCAGATTTTGTGTCAATCCAAAAAGTTTAAGCAAAAAAAGTTTGCTGAGTTCATATCTAACACCCTTCTGTTCAGTTTCAACCGAGTGTTTGCATGAGTTGCTGTGATCCTGACCCACCCTGATATTGGTCTCAGCTCAATATTTTAATAACAGCAAACTTGATGCTGCAAATTTTCTTTCCAGTAAGTTTTACAAAAGTGCTTTTTAGTGGATGTTTTACCAGTCTCTTTTCATACTGAACATTGAATATTAGTCTTTAACCAATGAATTTTTTTCATGGCCATATAACCAAATTAAGTGAAGGGTTTTTTTTGTGTTGTCCTCCTCCTCCCCCCTGCCCCAAAGCGACAAGCCAGTTTTCCATTTTGAAATAGGAAGAAAGGTACCTGGGRTTAGGAAAAATATTGATAACTATGTACCTTGTTGAGGTCACAAAAGAATAGMTATATTACAACTTTTCATTCATAGATTCTCAAGGTTTATATTTAATATATGAGATTTGGCACAGTTAATTTCATAGCTTGGTTTGTCATTAAATTCATTAATTTTCTTTGGAATATAAGTGATAGATTGTTCTGGATCAGTAATCATCAATATTTGTTTTGTCTGTGCAACGGACCTAAGCTCCAATTTCTCATCTAGAATCTGTGTTATGCTGGAACAAGTTCTGTGAAAAGGCAAAACCACCCTGGGGATCGAGAGCAATTTTACTGCCTCATCTTTGAAGATGAAATTGGCAGTTACTCCTGAAACAGCTTCTCTTGACACAGTACTCAAATTTTTGCATTGACCCTAAAACCCATCTTGGTTTTGAAGAAAGGACACGCTGTTTTATTAAGATGAAATAGATACCTGATAAAATGTAAGCATTTTGTGCCTACTGCAGAATTCCGTTTGACTKGTACGGATTGCAGTGAGGGCTCTTTTTTTTGAGGCATGGGTGATGCTACAAGATTTGCTTCTCTTGCTGCACTGGGGATCTTCTTGCTTTCCACACTTGTTAGATGGAGAGGTTAATGCAGTGGTTGCTGATGTCACCTTATAAAACTTCATCTGCTTCAAGTACAGGAGACTTCACACTGCACCAGACATGGGAACATATTATGACAAACTGGGGGGAAACCACACCACATAGTTGAAGTCATCAGAGAACGACATGACTTGGTTTGATTTTCTGCTGTTTCTGAGCAGTGCATACATAGGTGTGTTGCATTATTTACTTTCTATCAGCAGCATATAGGCCAGCTTTGAAACAGAAATATGTTACTTTGCCAGCCAAACTGTATAGCAGACGAGATCAACGAAAATTTGCTTATTCAGACAGGCTTCCTTATCGCTGGAAGTCAAGTTTGCTGAGATACAGCACTTTTCTTCAGTACAGGTGCTGCTTCTCACATGTCATCCTTACGCTGAAGTTCCAGTTTTTCTTCAGGGACCCTTTGTTGTTTATCAATTTCATGACAAACTGAGGCATTTTTGCAGGGCAAGGGATGCATYGTGGGCACCAAAGGGGCTGTGTGTTCTGCAGTCAAAACGCAGTTGTGTGCTACATCTGCTCCCTGAAGTCATATTTGACAACATACCCTCAAATGCTAACAGTTTTCAGGTGGTGTGGCAATGCGTTCTGCACATGGTCTAAATTGCTGCTTTTCACATAGCCATCACATTTGCTTAGAAAGAAGGTTCTTTTCCAGTGCAGAAACACATCATCATCCTTTCCMGTTCCATCTGGTAAGAATAAAACCTGTAATAGAGTAAAACTGCTGTCTCTATACATCCAGGCAGAAGTTCCCACCTTATTGCACCTGAAAACATGTCTCCTATAATGGCCATCAAACAGATTTCAAACATGTGCGGACAAGCTAGTAAGCGTTATTTTGATCCTCTGGTAACTTGAACACAGAGTAAAGGAGTCAGGCAGAGAGGGAAGATGGTCCTGCTAGAAATATGTGTATTGGGAAAGATGTAAATATATCTGGCAAAGCAGATGAAGACAGATTATGAAAATACCTGAATCTATACACACAGTTTTCCAGCCATGGGGGTCTACTGAAACAATGAAGTTACTGTGGTATAAGAAAAATTTCARCTCCTTCCCCAAATGTATTTTTACTCCCAAAAGATCAATATTTCTCAGCATCAAAAAGGGTTGCCTCGTACTCCTCTCCACAAATGCTTAATGTTGCAGTCCCAAATTAATGTGACAACACTCTAAACATTTTTGGCTAAGCCCCTTTAAAAGTGTAGGCAGSCTTTCCAAGAAAATTGATTTTACAGCCTGGTTGCCTTACCATCTTTCATCTTGGGTGGTGTTCTTGGCTGAAATTCCCAAAGAATGTCAAAACTCAATCTTATTTACATCCGATAGTCTTGATCTTCAATTTGCAAGAAGCCCGCTATGGGGAAGGTGCCCATTGCCGTTGGCACCGGAGCGGCGCCGGTTCGGTGAGCCAGGTCCAGGCATCCCTTACACACCTGCAGGCTCCAGGAAGGAGCACGGGCAGCTGCCAACTACAAATGCAACCAAAGTGGGGTGAAGAGAAGCAAACCATGYGGTATCACACAGTTATACTGTACAGCACTTTAGTACAAGACGAGAAAAAAGCTTGCCAGCTATAGCTACAGAGGGAATTAAGGAATGCAGATTTATTAATCCCAGTTGTTCAAACCAAATTCCAGCTCAGATAACATCTCTTTTTCCCATGAGCTAAGGTTTTTATGCTAAAACTCCTCTTTTGGAAGCACATGGAATATTTTTCTATTCCTTAGTTGCTCATGCTGAGCTATTGATTTTTTTTTTCTTGGCTCTAATCAGATGTTATTGCTTTCTCTTAATTTAGTTTTATAGCTGTTTAATTAACACTGTTCTTAAATAGGATAAAAAATCCCAAGGATTTAAGGAGCTACAAAAACTATAGGAATCTGATTTGTTGTGTATTTCAGGTAGGAGAGAGCAACTACYGTTAGGCCTTTATCTTTGATAGGCCTATATAGTACAACAGACGAGATCATTTAGTCAGTTAAAAATCACTCTGATTAACTTCCASATGTTTCTTTAATTTTACAGGACATTGAACCGTGAATAGTCGTTAAACTTTATCCCTTTTACCTCCTGAGTTTTCAGAGAAAGAGATAAAAGAACGTGAGAAAATCATTCCACTTTTGAGTGATAATTGCGTAAGTGAAAATTCAAGACTGAACATTTCACTGTATGTATTGCCAAAGAGAAAGAGGATTTGGAAATGGAAGGGTTAATATGCAGAAGGCAAAATTACCAATAGAAACTTAGGAGACCGTTGCCTAGAAGAAAATAGGGGAGTATCTAAAAAGGTGTTTAGGGGGAGAAGCTTGCTTGCAGCAGGGCTGTGGTCCCRTTCGCTTTTAGGAGACCGGGCAGTAACCACTGGAGGAGCCGGACACCCTCGGTGCGCATCTGTCCCGGGARTCTAAGTACTGGAGTAAGGTCTCGGGGTGAAACCAGTATGATGAAGAACGAGGTTAATCATGGGTCTTGCGGAAGCTTAGTATTGCTTAAGTCAAGCAGTAAAAACCTCTCTGAATAACTAATTTGTTTAATAGCTATCCTTTTCCCTGTAACTGGCTTTCATTGAGACTGTCTGTCAGCAAAAACTTTTTTACTTTTAAAATCAATTTTCACTTGCTGAAGAACAAGTTCCTGAGATCCAGTATTTTGCAATCCTACATGACTTTAGTGCGAAACAAGTGTATTTGCTCCTGTAAAGCAGTTTTCTGGATTATGAATTAAATCCTTCATAAAATTTCAATAAAGATCTCRAAGTTTCAACTTTAGAAAGTATGTAATAACTAAAATGCCTCTTACTAAATGCTTAATACAATATTGAGATCCAATAATTAATTTATCTGTGATAGTATTCAATTCTTTTCTGCCAGCTAGTGCTGCAGTATTCATTTTGGTGTGTCATAGAAATAAACTTCTTTCAACTTCTTTTCATCCTTTTAATGCTGGAAATAGTATTGACCTCTGAAAATTTGCCGAGGGATCTGCGGTGGATGGTGTCAACATTTTAAATTTTGTAAAGATTCTGGATTTTAACTTGCTCTCTGTAGCATTTAGATATTCAAAGGTTACGCAGAATTACTTTTAGTTTATGACATCAGTGAAACTATTCATGGTGTATATTGTATATTTGCACGTACATTGCCCAGAGGTAACACTAGTAGGCTTTGGCTTTCYGAGAAAATTCCCAGAAAAAAATTGATTCAGCCTAAGAAACCCTGTGTTGCCCTGCAGAATAATATACAACCCCCGCATTGCGAGCACAGCCCAGCTTTCCCCTCGCGTCGGCCAGCTTCGCAGACCTGCTCCGCTAATCTGCCCTGTTCGTGTCGTTTAGCAAATCACTGGCTTGGAGCAGCGCGCGGGGGCCGTGCACAAGCCCGCAAACCTCTCTGCAGGGAAATGCAGGCTCTGTTGTCCTACCACAACTGCGCAAGGCAAAGAGAATATTTCTGATCTCCCACTTCCCCTTGGTTAAGGGGAAGCTCAGTACTTGGAAGAAAAATGCAATACTCAGACCATAATGCCGATAAATTAGCGTGTACTCAGAGTGACTTTCTGCTATTATTGCTTTAATTTGTCACCTAAATGCTGAATGGAAAACCAACTGGWTTTTTAACATCTCTCTGTAATTTGTATTTACCAATTAAGGACCAATAAGATCTGTTCGTGTGGTTGCAACACTTTATAAAAGACCCAATAGAGGCTTTTTCTGCATTTTCCCTGTAAACAGCGTCATTTTACATTAATATAGTCTCTGTTTTTGTTGAAGCGGCTCCTGTGTTTTTTGTTGGTTCTTTGGATTAGAATGGCTGTTATGAATTTGACAACAGTTATCAAATCTCCCCTGCAGCGGACTGACTGTCAAGGATATGATGGTCAAATGTTTCACATATTGCAATCAAACCATTTGTGTTTGGTTTGAAGAATTCCAAAAGAAAGCTGTCAGCTAAGAAATGAAGTCAAAGTAGCCTGAAGCTTTTGGAGCATGTTGATCCAATTATGATGATCCACTCATATCCTTCAGCTTTTTTCAAAATCAATTTTCATTTTAGCTCAGGGGACGTTTTTTTGGTAATGCAGAGAAACATCTGTAAGGGTATTTCAGATGTGTTGTTTCAGGAAATTTCTTTTTTGTGCAAGAGAGCATTGAACTCTACACATATTTTGCAAGTGTCTTTTGTCTCCAGTTCACACACACATGCATTTACATTATTCGTYGTCTGCCTGCATGTATATTTGTGTGTATATATATGTATRTTATCAATATATGCYAATCTGAATATGAATGTATGAATATGAATTTCTTTACCTGTATTCACTCCAGTTGCTACAGCAAAACCCCAATAGGGTGAATAGCCAGGGTATAAAGATGTAAAGGAACCCAAAACATGGATGTTGTGGACCAGATTCTGAGCTGGTGTTTAACAGCAAAGCTGTTTTGTCTTCTACTAGGCTATCACAAAAAGAAACTGCTGTGTGTGTGTCAACATAGCAAGTAAGTGGTTAGTTATATCTTTTAATTCCTGTAGCTTAATGGAAACTTTTGAAAGTGTCCAAATATTGGTTACCGTATGGCCAGGCGGTGAGTCTTGGGCTGTCTGTACCCAATGCAGACTGAAAATGATGCCACAGTGCGAGAGATGTGATCAAGTGCCAAAATCGGTCTCCGTGCGATACCTGCCCTGCCTTTGGATCAAGCTGTKGGAATACAACCTGATTCTCTTCTCACTCATTCCAGTTCAAGTAACCCTGTCATCCGGACCTACCCTTCTGAATTAACCCTCATGGAAAAAAAAAAAAAAACTTGCCAAATATTTGGGGTGTCAAGGTCTAAATTTTTATTTTGGTGGGGGCCGGTCTTGTGGCTGCTAATAATGCTAATCTAAATCCGTTCAGTGAACTTAAAGAGAATCTTGGCCTCCTTGAACCTCGTATTTGCCAGGATCTCCGTAAATTCTTTAAACTGGGAATTATTTCAGAAACAGTCTTTACACCCAGCAAGATGAGAGTCTTTCAGTGATCCATAAATGTTGTTCAGAAAACACCTGCRTAAATTCCCAATCATTTAGCCTAACATTAAGAAATATTTAAGCCCCTAATATAAGAAGAAAGTGAAATTTGACCTTTTCTCCATGACTCATCTTTAAGYTTCGTGTATAACAATAACTCTGCTGTGAGCATGTAGAAGTATGCATTAAGGAGGGGGACTATAACTATAGTAGCACAAAAWTTTTCCAAATCTAGTATTCATACTCATAAACAGAAGCCTAGCGCAGGTTTATTAAAGGTCTTATAGGCCCCAAAGTTATTTGATAACAGGTACCATGAACATGTTGTGGTCAAGAGGAGGCATAAAAAGAAACAGATACAACAACTTCAGGGGAAAATAATAGGGGAAAATAAYAGACACTGTCTGGCTCCCGATTCCTTGAGCTTAGTCTGGTGGTAGAAAGTCTACTGTTTTATTGCCTAAGCTGTAGGGCATCCTGCTCAAAGAATGTCTTGTACAGTGAGCATCGTGATCTTGGAGACCCTTTATGCCTGCTTTTTTGACTTGCGATTTAGCTAAGAACACAGAAAGCTATTCGGTATTGTTTGACTTGTTAAGGACTTTTAGCTTCTCTATAAACATCTTATTTAAGATCGTATCTTCTTGAATTATGCTAATAGTTGCTACAATGCAAATGCTACAGTTGAAATGCACATTTAACTACTGTTTCAGCAGTGTACTTGGTTAAACCAAGATAATTAATATTGATTGGGTAGCTTTTCTGAGGTATAAGGTAAAACAAGGCAGAGCTGGTGATGCCTAAGTATTGCTGCACCTTATAATATTAGATTTTAAGAATAATTTTGACAATTACTGGCTTTCAGTAGAATCCAGATTTATTTTTATTTGGTTCCAAAGTCCTGGCATTTCTTAAGGAAATGAAGAATTTATTTGATAAACCCCAAATACCCAGCAACAGATTCTGAACACTGGCTTTAATGGAATGATGCTGAACTGCACAAGTTGAAACTCTCATCCCCTTCTGTCCTACTTTATACACAGAATTTGCAGTAAGGCAGTGCCAAATTCCATTATGATTTTACTAGGAACTGGATCAACCCCTTAAAAGCAGTTATCTGRAAAGCAACAGACCAAGAGATCCTGAATACCTTGCCAAATATTTTTATGAACTGATGATGGAGAGCTACGRTGAGATTAGAGATCACCTTTCAAACCTTTTGGCCTAAATGTACTTTATCTTGGACTTACAGTGTATCCATCAAATCATGAAGTTAAAAAAAAAAAATGAGGCAGTTGGGTTTTGGAGTTCTCRTACCATACAGTAGAGCTAGTGTTCAAAAGACTCATTCAAAAATAATTTAAGCTTTTATTTAACTGAAAATATTTATTGTCCATCAAAGGATGGAAGCCCCAGAGATGGGCTAGGCATCCAGCTGGCAGATTTTCAACAAAATATTAATCTTTGTACAACCATTACCAAGCTGTGCAGTTAGCAAGGGCGCAGTGTTAGTAGCTGTTGAAAACAGGATCTTCTGCAAATACCAGCAATGGGGAGAAGTTTCTCATAGAAAAACATGGTGGACCATATTCTGCTCTCTAATGTATTTATCCTGATTTTCTTTCTCCCCAAACCAAAGGATTCATTTCATTGTAAAGCAAGCAGAGCATTTGCTTCAAGTCAAAATATTTTGCTGCATTTCAGGCTCCCAAATCTTTCATTTATAAAATCATAATTTAGGCAAACTTAAAAAATATATGCTTTTATATATTATTTTGAATATATAATTGTATAAAACTTTGAAAGCAGCCACACGAAACACTCAACTAGGTGTTTATGAATTCGTTTTGGAAAAAGTTCTTAGTCAGGTTTGACCTAGCAATCAAATCGGGTCCTCTCAAAGCTGCCCGGGCTGAGGCGGCTCGGCTCCGACCGAGAGCTCCGTTCCTCGGCCTCTCTCACACAGCCTTTCCTTTCTTCACAGTTTTTTTGGCCCCACTGCTTGGAAGGAAGAAAGCCCCGTGGTTGTTGGATGCGGCTAAATGTTTCCACCTTGTACAGGCTGGGGCTGCTTGCTGTCGTATGCTGGGATCCCTGCTGGCAAGGCAAGAGCCGGGTCAATGCAAAACATGCATACCGCCTTCTCGGGTGAAACAGGCCTTCTGTTCAAAGGCAAGTTGAGTTTTATTTTTTGAGAACAACATTCTGCTCTTGCTTCCAGCAGAATGTTTTGCCAAAACGAGAATAAACCTTAGATGAGTATTCAAATGGCTTGTCAGTTTTGCTGAAAAATAGAGTTAAATCCCAGTGAAGTCAAGATTTTTGAGCTGTACCAGCCAAATGCAAAAACTGTGATTTATTTATTTACAACTAGAGAGCTAACAGTGGCTTTTATAAAGTTGACGACCCCTAAATCCCTATCTCTGTGATACCGGTATTTAATATGCCAGCCACCAAATGTTWTGGCCAGTTCTGACTGCAGCTAGATTGATGAGCCAGAAAGAACTTGCTTGTTTTAAAATTCCAGTAGAGCACCTAGTGCCAAAGGCTTTAAAAGCTACTGTTATATAGATAAACATTAATAATACCMATATTCGTTCTCTTGTCCCTTGGTGTTTTTTTCTGGGGTAGAATTAGAGTAGCCTTGTGAGTCAGGCTCAGTTTCAGCAGGTTGGAAAGGCTGGAAATACACCAATGTGTTTTATATTGCCGCACTGATAAATGTTCTGATTGATGGGACGTCCAGATAGTTTTCTTATTCTAAGGCAGTTCCACAGCCCTGATAATCCTTCCAGGAGATCTGTTTTTCCCTATTTTGCTTCAGAAGAAGATCAATTCCTGCTGCTCTGAGGAAAGGTCAGTGCTCACGGTCGGGCAGTTGAAGACGTGCGGTGCAGAACAGCAGCAACGCAAACGAGGTGGACTTGCCCGCGTGTCCCACCACGCAGATGAGGGCTCCTTCCTCAGGTGGGAGCCTCACCCGTTCGCGACGCGCTGGCGAACCGTGCCTCCTCGAGAGAGGTGACTGAACTGCACAGGAGGAAAAGCTTGTCATCGACGCCCTGGGCAACTAGGTTCTTGTGAAAGATTTTGTTTTGGACTGATTAAATTTTTGCGTCAGATACTAGATTGGAGAACAATTCTCAACCAGCTGTAGTGCGAGATCTCTATTCTGTAACCTTAGTTCATGCCGTTTCTTCCAAAATACGGGTAGGAATTGCTGCCACTTAACAGGGTGATTTTTACCTTCTTCACTCAAGCAAAACGCCCCTTCGTTCACCTGAGTCTCTTTGGAGATTTTTACATGGGATCTGGAGATTCAGAAATACCTGAAGCAATAGTACTGTGATTTTGTCCACACTTTGTCTCCCTCAAATTATGGCTAAAGACTTTCAAAACCAGCCAGGCTTTCAAACCTGTGCCAGCAAATGTGACATTGAGGTGGACTTGTTATTTACAAGCAGGCACAAAAGTGTAATCACAAGGCCAAGAGGAGAGTGGGTTACCTTTGAAAATCAGTGTTGAAATGTTTTGGATCTGTTTCAAGAAAAAGAGTGTAGCAAAAGTGTGTCTACTTTTTAAAACTGAGATAGTTTTAAAATACGAGGACTATCAGGATAAACTCCTTGTTGTTGGCCCATATATTGGCCTGCTACGTTCTCCTTGAAGAACAGCAACATTTTGCTGGAACACAAGTGTTGCAAAATGGCCTTGAAGCTGCCATGACCTAAGCTGTAAAATTCAGCAGTGCCAGTGCTCAGGATAAAGCACTTAAAATGAACTGCATTGGGGGGGGGGCTTTGTTGCAATACCAAATGTGGCTTTAATACCAGCAAAAGATGCACCATGCTGATAACCACAGTTTTAAAATCTATACTCATCCTCTAAACTTACTGAACCGGCCAAATTTCAAGCTTGTCTCATGTCCTGGAAATATATATCTCCACTTGAACTCAAAAGGAGTGTTTAAAAAGCAGTTTAGATGTATCTCATAGTTTGTATGTTGAACATGCTTTATTCATGTTCCCTCTGAAAGTGACAGTCCATGGTAATTATTCCAGTGGATTTTGGGAAAGGGATCTTGGTCCACTAAGAACTATACTGAGACTACCAAATAGTCTYAGACAAATCTCTGGCCACATAGCCGGCCACATAGCCAGCCACGTTCAAGTGCTGTTGATGAAGAGTGGTAACAGAAAGGTGAAGATGTTCATTCCTCAGTGGCAACCCTGTGTTCCAGTCCCGTTGTATGGTAGGAATGGAAGTTGGCTTGATGCTTCTCTAGGAGACCTGATACGCCTCTGCTTACAAACATATTAACAACGCGCAGATGTTTCAGCCAAGCATGGACGTGTGTAAACACAGGAAAAACCTGTCCAATCTCCCTAGACACTAATGTTGTACAAGGAGTAAAGCATGTAAAATTAATGCAGCTTATGATATTGAAATAAGGAAAATGCTAATCTAAATCTCCAACTGCTATTATGAGTATCCTACAAACAGGATTTTGGCATCCCGAAACCACAGAATTGAGATTAAAACCTTTGTAAGCAGTAACCGACTCGCTTGTGAAATTCTGTAATTAGTTATTACTTTTTACTGTTGCAGCACCTTGGTGCTCTAGCTATGGCCTGGGACAGATCTGTATTATTGCTGCATGAAAGCAAACTTAAATATGAGATAAAATACAAGGAAACAGTTAGAATAGTATAAGAAAATGCTGAGAAAATATTAACCGCACATCATAAACCTTATCTGTGCCAAATGTTTCTGTAGGCATTCCAAGAAAGAAAAATTTACATAAGGATTTAAAGAAGAATTCAGTAGCTCTTCCCCTGCACACAGGGCAGTTTGGATGAATGTGTGAAATTGTTTTTTTGAAAATTTAACAGATGGAACTTGGCAGTTTGGGATGATCAGAGGCAATTGTTGGCCTTCTGACACTGAGCTGGTAAGGGGAGATGTTCAGAGCTTTGTTGGATGAGTTCCTGAGGAACCTGCTCTAGCTGGACCTGCTGTGAGCAGGAGATCCCACTGGGTGGCCTCTGGAGGTCCCTATGGTCCTGTGAAGATAGAAAATGCTAATAGTTTGCTCTACAGATGAACAGGAAAGGCCACATACAAGCAATATCATGCAGGAAAAATCTGAGACTTAAACGTAACCTAGAGGTTTAGATATAGAGGAATTTGCAAATGAATAGAAAGTCAGTAAGGACCGTATATGGATCAAAAGACAGACTGTGGTGGTGTTTTCCACTGTGATTAGGTACACGTATGTCTGTTCAGGCTTGCGAAGAAAGATGAATAGTTCTGATTAAAACATATTGAACCAGAAATGGTGGCTCAGCATGTACAGGAGAAATAAACAGAGCGGCTGAGAAGTTGAGTTGAGTAACGTGGCCAAAAGCTGCGGCGCGACAGTCGAGTTTGTCCCTCAGATGAGTTCCCCGGGGGATGAGGTACGGGGAGGTGAGGACTCAGGGGAGGGGCTGACTGAAACWCGGGTGGATCTAGCAGTAACAGGAAGAGAGAGAGAATATCTGAGCCAGGAGGGATAAGTGGGGCTGTCTTTAAGGGAGATGAACCAGCCTTGGAGGACCCCAAGGTGCATGCTACAAGCTAAGCTGCAAGTACCTGAGCAAACACCACGGGATTACTGCAGCAGCGTTATCTTTTCCAAGGGAGGCAGGAGATTTCCACTGCTGCCTGTCTCCTTGACCCTTCGTGCTTTCTGCTTTGAGCATAAACCACTTATCAAATTCATGCATAAATATTGTAAAACTTTTAGAACTGTATTTAGCTGCTTAAATTTCAAACATGAGTAAATGAAATGATTTTTTTTTCTTCTTCTTACTATGAGCTACTGCTCAGGGGCAAATACATAAAGATGATACATTTCAGAATTGAAGCTTTTGACTCGAAGTTTAGCAGAGTCATTAGTCATGTCATACATGCCAAGTCTGGCGGAATTTGGCATAGCTGTTTAAATTTAAACAAGGGATAAATTAAATGAACCTTTACCTAAGATATACTGCTGAGGACAGAATGCCTACAGTTACAAAACAGATACTAATTTATCAAGAACTGTTGGGTTCTCAGCTTCATATTAAAATACCAGTGGCAGCCAGGATCAATCCCTACAAATCTATCAAGAAAGATACAATTTAAATCAAACAATAACATTTTTAGTTAGGCTTGCATCGAAACAGTTTGGCTCTGATGTGTTTTCCCAAGTGAATTACCAAAGCAGGATTTGGAGATTCTTATGTCTTGGGAATTAAATGCTCAGAACTATTGGCTGTCAACTTGAAAAATGTTAGAYCTGCATCTCTCCACAACTGTCTTAAGTTTCTTGGAATCGAGCCCAGCTGTTAGCAGGGGGGTAAATAAGACAAAAATTGACAACAATGTGCATTAGAGGGCAGAGTGTTGACGGGTGAGTTTTAGATGTGAATGGTTAATGGATTTCTTATAACTGCAGTATTTGATTTGAAGCTTACAACATTTCTGAAGAAGGCTCACCTCAACTGCTCTCAAAAAATTCAAAAATATATTTCAGTCCTCTAAAGTACTGCAAAAATGCTAGGTAATATTTATTACAAATATACTTTAAATGTGCAGCTTTAGAAGTTGGATTTCAGCAGAATTCAGTTTAGCTCTTGGCATAAACCATGACAGTAAAATAGAAATTGCTCAATGAAATAAGGGTTAAGTATCTATTATTTCCAAGTGCTTTCACATTATTTCCAAACTCCTCCYTTTGTTTTCATAATATACCGTGTGAGTTTTATGCAGGGCTATACTGTCAGACTGGGAGTGATTTTGGCTTTCCATAGAAATGTTTCTTTGCTTTATTATTTCTACTCATTTATGTCTGTGTTTGGATAGTATGAACCCTTCTCTTCCATTTAATGATCTAATGAGAGAAAGCCATAGCCTTTCCATCCAAAACCATCTTTACTAGGACTGAAGAGTCCCGAGATAAATGATAACTTCACCACAGAGCTGGTGAGTGAATGCTATTTGCAATGTGTAGGACAGTTAATATAAGGCAAACCTGTGAAACACTCATTTCAATAGGTTCATTTAGTCATAYGCAAGAAGCACAGATACAGCAAAACGTGACGCAAGCACCAAGTAACATGAAGAAGCCTAAAAACATATTAAGGCTCCAGTTCAGCTAGGCACATYAGCCTGAGGTTATTTAAACATGCATGTGGTCCTACTAAAGTCAATAGGTATATTTATATCCACGGAAAGTTAGGCATGTACCAAAATACTTTGATCAACTGAGACAAGCAAAATAAAGGCCTAAACAGCTGCTATTCYTTTGTCTTTCTTTTACAAGTAAAGTGAAGCAAATGAGTGTGATTTTTGCTTTTCTCTCGCCTTCCTGCCTTAGGAAGATATTTTCARCAGTATTTTTCTTATAGGTTATGACCGTGCTTCTGGACCTGCCGGTGGGTTTATAAGCCCTTTCTAGCTCTAATGCTGTCTAATCTTCTCTCCAAGTAGCCACATGTGATTTTTGAGTAGAGTGAGATGTTAATTTCTTCTCTAGTGTCAACACGAAATTTCACTTTGGAGTTGGAGATAGGTGTTTTGCCCAGAGCTCAWATAAACTGGGGGATAATAGTGAAGAATTTGGGTTCATAGGCTCTAAAAACAGTATATTTTTTAAATGCCTTTARAAACCAGTTTCACTCAGCTGAGGAAACATTACCCCTGCCCTGTCTTGCCTTTAGTGAGCCTGTTGGGTTTTTTTCCCTATCTACAAACAACTCTTGATTTTATTAGGAAGCAAAGGAAGATTTTTTTACACTTTATTTCCATGATTACAGGTATGCCTAATGGCACTTGACAGGAAATGACTTCCACGTATATTTGTCTGATGGAGTCCCTTTGGGGGTCATGATGTGCAATAGAAACTTCCAAACAATTTGTCAATGCATGACTTCAGTGAGAAACATAAGCACTGGTCTGAATATAAGCATCGGAGCAGTTCTGTTTGATGAGACCATTTGTGCATGCAGCTAACGGGAGAGTGGCTGAACCAGAGTGACTTGGTGTCTTCTGTATTCATCCAAGTATCACCCACCTGGGACTAAAGAACTTGTAGCGATATAAACTAACAACAGACTCACCAGCTGCAATATCATTAGGTCACCAGGTTGAAGAAAATAATGTTAAATGGAAAGCGTTTGAAGTATACCACAAAGCCTAAGGTAAGGCAACAGGAAGTTTAGATACAGCTGCTCCAATTTCAGCAGAGTTCCTGGAAAGGATGAGTTTACAAGTCCACATTGATCATTCCTCTCTGCAACATGCGTATAAAAGAGCAATCTGAAGTTTCAGGAGTGTCAAAGCTGGATGATGATTCCATCAATTTTCTTTGGCTCTAGGTTTCCCTTCAGTGGTTGGAACGTAAATTATGAGAAACTGAGGGAGAACATTGTAAATTATCAGGCTCTGTCAACTTCAATATTCTCAACCTGATGGATTCCTGATTTGACAACAATCTGCTTGTCAGTCGCTCCTGCAAAATATTAACACATTTGATTATCAGATGTGTTAGCCAACTGTTAAATCCTGACGGATAGAACGGTTAAAAGTCCAGATACGCAAAGGGCTCAGTCAGAATTTCCTTCCATTTATGGTAYGAAGCATCTGTTAAAATCCAGGAGTTATTCTAAATCTTGCCATTGTTTGCCTTTGAAAGTTAGATTTTCTTTAAGATTTAGAGTATTCTCTGGGTAATCCTTGCTGAAGGAATTCTGGCTGTTTGTATAAGAAAACTGGACAGAGGAGCACAAGCAGTGTTGYCCAACTTCTCGGGGTGCAGTCAGCATTCCTGCTGGGAACTGGATGYGCTCAGCACTTCTGAAAATCAGACAGTCTCTTCGGAGATGCAGAAAATGGGTTATGTGCCTAAACCAAGTACCTTAGGTTGATTCATAATAACATTCAKATCAATTAAATTGAAGAATATTTTAAAACCAATAATTCAAGTGTTAACGTGTGTCTTCATAGCCAATGCAAAAACCTCACTTTCATTTGAAAGAGCCTTCAGGAAARTCATGTCAGTTCACTGGGATTTTACTTCTCCTTTTTTTCCTGTCTGGTCTGTAAATAGCTGCAGCAGAAACTGTCTCCTGGTTAGCGTTCATACAGTGCCTGGCGTGATGATTTGGATCTACGTTGGACAAATGAGAGATGCCAGGAGAAAGGGAAATCAACCAAGAYGAAGGACTCCTGTGGAATCTGTAATGCACTAAAAGCGAGTTGCTCGTCCTCCCTTCCAAAGAAAAATAAGAATTTTAACAATATTTTACCAGCAATAACGGAGGGGATCCCCTCCAGCAATCACAGCACAAAATGAAAGGGGAATGTGGTAACGGCCTCCAGCATCTCTACTCAGGAGCTACAGTAGCAAGGTGGCCTGGAAATATCTAGTAACAGGAGTGCCTGTCCTTAATAAGCACTGTTAGTTTAATTGCCCCTATTACCGACTTTATCAGCAGCAGGAGGAAGAAAGGGATCACCTGTCAAGCAGAGTGGGAACGCCAGGACGGTAGGCAACGTGGACTGCTGCGCTCTGCTGAATGCGTAATTAAACTGCCAGCAAGCACAAGTAAGAAATTATGTGTTTAATCTGTATGGCCTCTCTTTAAAAATTCTTGCAGCTTTTCTTTTTTTCTTGTCTAAGTCCTCATAAAATAATGTGGCTGCAGAGCTGGTTAAATAAGCACTGATCATTCGGCTAGAAAGCTCTTGCACACACCTCCCACCAATTCACGTGCACGAGTTTTTATAGATGAGGCACCGATCAATTACCACGTTTAATTGCTAGTGTGGAACGAARAAAAAGATCGTATCTTTAAGCATACTAATCCATCTTTAAAATTGATAAAGAGTGYTGGTCATGTCTCCTTACGCTGTAAGTTATGATGGGCAACTATAGATTTGGGTGTTACACTCAGCACTTAAAAATAATCACCTGGAAACAAGCAAAAATACGAATAACAGCCAAGGGTAAATTCATCTCACATACATAATGTTCTAGTAAATGCTGATGTTGAGAGACAGGGAATGTGGTGCAGAAGGTGGATGTTGGTTTTTGCAATTACAGTCACAATCCATACTCGTAAGATTGAAGTTTTACATAGTGGTTGTTCTCGGGAAAATTTGCTGAATCCTAATATGTAAGATGAAAGCATAGTAAAGGGTGATTTTTTTTTTTTTGTGAGAATTGTCTGATAGGTTTGATTTGCCAGTTCTCACTGAACCAAAACTTTCTACTGACTTCAATTATTAGCCAATTGTGTTGACCTCAATACGGGTTTTTAGAGAACGGGACCCGTAGCATGAATAGGCTGTTCTGAGCAGAAAAGTGACTGCACAAAAATGGCATCTTCTTACTCATCAGTTCTGTTTCCTGAGGGCATACTGAGCTACATCATCTGACTTTAATGACAAAAATTAGGTTTTGCTGCTCTTTCCTCCTGCAAGACCTTCAGAGCTGGTGTACCAGGGCAGAGAGAGGGAGTTTGTGCAGCACCAGCAGAATTTTAACGAAGTTGTAGCTGCAGACGATATCTTCGTGGCGAGGAGRTCTGAGCCAGGGAGAACACAGAGGCACTTTCTTCCAGGTGCCAGGGTGAGTTTGCAGGGCTATGCTTGGAAGGGAAAAATAATTTTTTTCTCTTCCTTACAAGCCAAGAAAATATGATATGGAGGCACCGAGGGAGGAAAAACGGGGAACTCCAATCAGTTTTTACAGCTGGTTGTATTTACAGACCGATTTTCAAAGCACTATCTAACCTAAAGGAGAGGGGCAGCGGGGTAAAACGTGCTGTTATTTCACCCGCTCAGTTAACAYGTCTGAATACTGCGGCTCTCTCCTCTTCTCTTTAGACTTTTTTTCTCATGCATCACCGCAGGTCCGAGCTCTTGAWTTCCCCTTAAAAGCTCTGGCTGTTTTTCAACAGAAGAATTGCATTACGGCGGGGGTCCGCGGGCGTCCTCGCCGCTCCGGCGGCGCCCCGGGAGCCCGCGGGGCCGCCGCGGCCGGTCCCYTCGCCCCGCCGGGGCTGCGAGCACCCGCAGGGGCGGGCTGGCCCAYGCTTGTCCCCAGACCCGGCTCTGCGCGGGACCGTGAATCACGGCGGCGTTTTCCCACGGGGCTCCTTCAGTCGGGGAGCTTTAAACGCTCCCTGTTTGACATAGACCTGATTTATTGCATTTGTAAAGGTGACCTTAAATATTTTAATGGTAATAATTCTTTCAAGCAGTTGAATCGGCAAATGTGCTATGTTCATATTTTGGCATTATATACTGTAGGCAATTTAATCCAYGTAAGTAGTTTCAGTGATATTAACACTGTAGGCAAACTGATACTAAAGTTTAAATGTCAAAGAGAGTTTTCATATTAGATCTAGTGCAAACAAAGCATTTTTTCTTCAAGTACTGAGGCATGAAATACCAGGAGATAGTAAAGACGGAGAGTGCCAATGAATCTGAAATAAACAGGAGCTGAAATTTATAGTATTTTCAAATATGTGCCCTATCCAAGGACTGCTGCAGCTGCACAGATCTATAAAATCAGAGATAAGAGAAAAACCTTGTAGCACTTCGCAATAAATGCACCTCCACCAGGTTATCTATCTGGATTTCTGTAACTTCTYGGAGATTTACCGTTTCACCTCGGATTTATTACCCCGCGGTGCRTGCTGCGGACGGCGTTTTACGTTTCCCCCATCACCCTTCTCGTTATGTAATGGCAGGACCCGGGTATAATCGCTGCGAAACTGCCGCTGCCCCCGTGCGCGGGGTGGGTTTTCTCCCTAAACGACAAGACCCGCTCCGCAGTCTCCCCAGGTTCCCCTAATCCCCGGGAGGGCGGAGGCAGGAGACGCCGAGGAAGCCGAGAAGGGCCTGCTGCGCGCGGCTGCGGGGCCGCCCGGGGCTCGTGGCGCAGGGCTGGAGCCGGGGCTGGCGGCGGCAGCGCCCCGGGGAGCCAAGCCGAGCCGAGCCGAGCCGAGCCGAGCATCATCCCGATCCTGCCTGAGACCTCAGGGCGTAGCACGACTCTTCATCTCTTGGTGCAGGAGGAGCTGAAGGATACAGAGTGCTGTGTCTCATGCCAGGATTCGTAAATAATATATCCCAAATCCCACAGAAACATTTACCTTCGCTTCAACTCCCATTTTTCACAGGGAAAACGGCCCTCGCGCCAGCTCTCCCCTCCGGCTCCAGCAGCCCCCGCGGCCTGCAGACGTGCTTTGCARCGTCCCAAAATTCTGGCAAAAGCACTGTCTAGTTTCGCAGCGCGCGGCGCGGCGGAAGCCGGGGGAGCGACGCTGCCCACCGACGTGCAGCGAACGCAGTCCCGAGCCAGCCGGCGGTGGAGAGCCCCTGGCTGCCTCCGGAGCAACGCGGCTGCGGGCAGGGACGGAGGGATCCCCTCGCCTGCCGACGTGACTCCTGCCTGTCGGGGACAGCGTCGGGCCACTGCTGCATCCACCGGGTGCAAAGTAGGCAAATACAGCAGATAACCATGAGCTCCCCTCAGGGCTCCTGTCCTCTATCCCAGCTAGGACGTGGGTCCGGACGCTGGTGTGCATCCAGCTCCCACCGCCCTTGCGTGCTCACCTGCCTCCCCGGCCGTTTGCAGTCTCTGCTTTGGCCTCGAAGCGGGGGCTACGCCTTAGGCATTCCCCTGCCTTTCCAAGCAGGAGTATTATACATACAGGCACACGGCAAAAAGTGATGAATGGGAGAAGAAACCTTGCCCTGCAAGAGCGATAGTGCAGCTGCAGCGGCCACTCGCTTCGCTCCACTAGCGCGACGAAGACGGGCTCCTCAGGACTGTGTTTCCGCTTTTGGAGGAGAGCGTATGTCTGGAAGCAACCTGGGGCTTCGCTGTATTTCAGCACAATCAGTCATGGTTTCCCAACCYGTAGTAAAACGAGATCTTGAACTTGGACTGGCTCGTGAGGCARGATGGTAGCTGGATAATGAAGTTTGGGTGCGCGGTGTAAATGTTGCTTCGTAATCAGCCTGTATTGTGCGATGCGTATTTTTCTCCTTTCTTYGACACTTTGCCAATCACAATTATGCCGCTCCACACAATTGTTAATCAGATTTCTTAGAAGTGGGATGAAGCTGGCAAGCTGCCTCATTCAGCAAGCACGTGAAACAGTGTGGAGTAAGTGTCAGCTTTATGGGAGAACAGTTTGAGGACTGCGAAATGACAATTTTCAAACCATTTCTTTCTGTTACCCCAGTGCAGGGTGTGTAYGAAATCACAGTAGTAGGAATCACAAGCACTATGCACATGGGAGATGAGAGCAGGAGGGGAAAAGGCTAGTTAAGAATCAAAATATATAGGCTATTAGTGCTCTTTCCTCGAAAGATTTTGTCCTTTCTGTCAAATGCAGAAGGTTTAAACCCACCAGAGGTTTAATGCAGCCATGGTGAACGCAGCTGCTGGTGAAGTTCATCTGTTTTGCTTAGTTATACAGCACCAAGGCACTGAATGTGGTGGCACCCTTTACTCCAAGGTCTTTGGGGAGATCAGAGGCTGCTGACCTTGAAATCTTCAGGCCTCGGCAAACCACAGTCCCCCAAGGGGCTGAGTTTTACCTCACCCAGTTTAGCAGTSTAAAGATGGTCGCGCACACCTGGGGCCTCTGTGTATGTAGCTAGGAGACAGCACGCTGCTGGGGGAAGGTGTTGGAGGGTGCCTTTGCCAGCTCCGGTTTGGACTTCTGTACTTAGAGGTGGCAAATCCTACCTTAGCCAGCAAGGGGAAAAGGTCCAGTCTCAGTCCTGCTTCGACTCACAACGTCCCAGGCGAAGCCCTGCTAGACCCTCCTGAGCTTTCCAGGCTAATAYAGGTTACACAAAGCCCTCAGTGCCCTCGAAAGCCCACGGGCAGCAAGGAGGGGACTTGGCTCTTTGACAAGCAGCGCATGTTGGCAAACGACTTCTGAGAAAACTCAGACTGGTGGCAGTTGTTTCCTAAGTGTGTGGACTGGYGCTAAGGCCTCTTCAGCAGTGGTAATTGCAAGTATTGCACYTCCACAGTAGTGTACCTGCCCAGTCCCTTATGGGTCAGCACGAAGGGCAGAAACAGTCTTCAGCAGATGATACAATTTTCGACCCAGCATGTCCTGGATTTCAGCTATTCGCCAGGGTCTTTCCAAGCTGATGGTATGTGAAAACGTGCAAACAGTTTTGCAAGTGCTGCTGCCTGCTACAGACTGAGGAGCAGAGACCTAGCTAGACAAAGCCAGCAGACSTAAATAAGATTTTTCCTTTGTGCTATATTTGCATCAAAGTGAACACTTTTTGTTTCAAAGTAATTATAAGCTCCAAAAGACTCATCTGAAAAAGCACTGCCTCTATGAGCTCCTGAGGGCAGGTGTGAATGCTGTCGTCGCTCAAGAGCTGTTTTCTTGCCACGGCACTTGGTTTAGCAAGCGACCCATGCAACTTCCAGTCAGTAAACCCTTTAAAATGAAGGAAACAGTTACAAATTTCAGTGTCCTGATGAATCAGACCTAAGCTCTTTAATTAATACCCAGATTTCTAACCAATATTCCAAAAATAAAAATAAAATGAAGTAAAAAAAAAAATCAACCTGTGTATTTATGTTTCTATCTCTGGCCTAATTGTGCTTCATGTCATTGTGCATCACACTGAAGAGCTTGGGCTTGTTTAATTTTAAGCTCCAGCGACACTCAGAAGAACTCAGTTTTAGTTGCCTCGTTGTCCAATTTTTTTATAGTGAAAAGCAGTTCCGAGCTTTCGTCGTCCTCTTCAGACTGACAAATAATAAGGTAAGTAAAGCCTTATCATGGCTTATTTTTCCATTGAAGATGCTATCATCATATTTAAAAACATATATAGAATGGCTTGTCRTAATTGCTGCTACATCAATAGATGATAAACCAATAAATTAAAGTAATGGTGCATAAAAGGATGAAATCTGATAGACTTCAGGCTTTATAAAAATAATTGGAGACTTTACTGCTGTTTCTATTTTTAATGGGGTGCTATGCAGTACATTCTTGCAAAGGAAATGGAAAGGCAAATTAATCTTTATGCATCATCATCAAGCAGTGTAAACATGGCCAAACTTAATTACAATATAATAGACTGTTAAGTGTCTGCCCCACAGAGGTGTGATTGCTCTCATCCTAGTGATTACAGCTGAGATGACTTTCAGGCAAGGTGTTCTTTAAAAAACTCGTGGTAGCTTTTGCGTGCACCAGACAATAAATCTGATTCGGAAGCCGTGTGCCAGAGAGGCAGCTTTCCACGGTGCCAGCTGCAGCAGAACTGTGTTCTAGAGACAAACACAGATTTACGATAAAGTGTTAATGAATTGTGGCCTGAAATTGCAGTATTTAGCCAGTGAAAACTTGCTTCACTTCAAAACCATGACGGGAATTTTCCTTTTGCAGTCAGTGAAGATGCAGCCTGGGTGCAGAAAGGCCSGGCTCAGCCTCCCGCCGCTGCTCGCCTCCCCGGCCGTGCTGGGCTCTGGTCTCGCTCAGTGGCACACAGCGATGAAAAAAATCATACTGGAGTGACTGGCCTGATGCACTTGCATAATAAGAAGTATCTTATGTACTTGATATATTTCCTTTTAGAAATTATACCGCCTTAAGGCGAGAAATGTGATGCAGTACGTGCTATACAATATTTTCCAGTCCTGTCCCTGGTACTCTTTTCAGTCATTAGCACTGCTACACATGACACAGAATGTGATTTTAGGAACCTATTGTACCGTTACCTCTTGTTCCGTGGTAGCAGCTTAATTTATACTTATGCATATAAGTATATATTTATACTTACTAGACATACTCTGCAGTGAACTTGCTTCTTTAATGGACTAAGTTCACTGAAAGAATACAAGGTAATATTTTATGTTTTAAATGTAGCTGCAAAATGCAGTTCATAAATCTCARCTTAGAGGTTATTTGTGATAAATTGTTGAGAATTAATTCTGAGAAGAGAATACGTTTTACTGAATAATATCGTGCAATCTAGATTTGATGTTTGTACAGTGCACGCAGTAGAAAATKCAGGCCATGGACTACCTTAGTCTCAGGATGGCAAATTTAGCCTCTTTTAAAATACATTTTGAAAATTAAATGCATTAGGTAATGTTTCATGTTTTAATTCCCGATGCTGACATTGCTATGAATTGGTCTGATATCCAAAGTGGCATATTTCTTTCATACTTAAGATACTAAAGGTGTGTCTTAGTAACTTGGAATCAAAGAGAAGCATAATCTTCAATTCCTTGCTTACTCCAGCTGCTGTTTTGACTTCAACATACTTGTATGAGCTGGGCCCTTTGGGGTCCACAGCAGAAAAAGTTTCTCATTATTGAAATTATCATAGATGGGGAGAGGAAAGGCAAAAATCATTTCAAAGCTATGGGCATGGTCCACTCCAGATCACCACAGAGGTCACTTGGATGCACTTTGATAATGAGAATAAAGCAGCAGAGAGGGTATGAAATTTTAAAATCCTATTTTTCCGTGATCACATAYGTATGTTGGTAGAGGAGTTCTTTGTACTGTAGTTTTTATTTTATTTCTTTAATTTGCTTTTTAATTTCCTCTTTGCTTGGCTATTGTACTGTTTTGCTCATCATTTGCATGCTTAAAACTGAACTGGTTTCATCCATTGTAGGCCTCCACGAACCTCTCAAACTCAGACTGCATCCCTGCATCTCGCTTTTACATTTTCACTTTTTGGTAATAGCTTTTACTAGCAGCCCAGTTTCAATTCTTAGTTTTATCCAATTCCTCTAAAAGCACAATGATTCTTCAACTGGAAAGGAAACAAAGTAGATCTGAATGATCCATATGTTGAAGTACTGTATTTTCATCATTTAAATGATAAACTTCCCATCAAATATCTACAAATGTACATTCATGACTCCCATCCAATGATCTATTGGCCAGAGGCACATACATTGTTTTAATTTATTTTGGAGTAAAGGTGCTTTCCTGCCGAGTTTGAATAAGCTTACTATGTACCAAACAGATGTTCAATAAAAGAGAGACTTTACTGAATATGACATATAAACACAGAGAAAGAGGATGAAGGAAGGAAAATTACAGGAAGTATGGATCCTGGTTCATCAAACAACGGGCCACATTTTTAATCAGGGTCTTTTTTATAGATGGAGCTGTAATGAAACAGAAGGACTGGAGATGTCTTGAAAGAACGTAACATCTATGCTTTGCTTGTGTTGGAATTAACTTCAGTGAACCCACTGTGACACTGCACAATTTCCCCTTCCTTTGCAGCAGTGTGGTGGCTTGTGCAGTTGCCAAACTTGTCCTCACTGTAGGGAAAAAATTAAAATATGGTTACACAGTCCGGGAGGATTAGAGGGTTTGGAGCTGGGCATATACAGGCTTCTTTCCTACTGGGTAAAACACTCAATTTTTCTCTTGCTGACTCCTTGAGATTCTGCCCTCCTATCAAGTGGGACCACTACAAGTGCCAATATGTCGAGCGTGTTGAGACCTTGCTCCCACCCAGCACGGCTCTCTGCAGGCGCCACCGTGCTGACGACACGAGGGGGCAACTTTCTGTCTGTGCGCTCTGCCTGGCAGTACAGCAGATGGGTAATACCTCAGTCTTCCAGRTTATTTGAAAGAAAACACTCCCTTCCCATCCAAAGCCTCTGATTACTGTGTGTTTAACAACAACGTCAACAGTAGCTACTGGAAAAAGCAGGTGGCCTTGCAGCTTTTGCTTTGATATCTTTCTCCATTATTTTGGAGCATTCCAAGACGAAAATTTAAGGGACATGAGAAAAAGCAGCAGGACATCGAGGAGTAAGCTATCTTGTGGGTCATCTTAGGTAGAGATGGATAAATATGCTTGTAGGGAGGAAACTGATTCTGACAATCACCTTTTCTTTCAGTCCTTTTGTAACTCTAGCATTACGAGAGGCATATGCAGGACGATTCCTTCCGCGCCCACCTGGGGCTAGATGCMCAGGCCAGGCTCTGGCGCCTGAAGCAAAGGCAGCTGCTCATTCTCCACCAGCTCCCGACCTCCCAATGCCCTGTACTGGCAGAGCTGATGGGCTTCCTCCCACTCCAGCCAGAGCGGTCAGGGCCAAACAGGTCCGGGCATGCAAGACACAGGGCAGATAAGGAGCAATATGAAAGYGGGATGGGGAGAGGTTAGAGGCTGGACAAGCAGCTGCCCACCTGGATCAAAAGCCTTTGCTCTGCAGAGTTGTGTATTTGCTAGCAAACTGAAAAATCAACTATACATATGTATGTATATATATACACACACACATCATTGATGCACTTTCTTCATCCTAGAGTGCCAGCTGAAATTGCTCAAAGACATCCCTAAGAGTGACAGCCCAGAGGGGAAAAACATTTTTTACAAGGCCCAAGTCTTGCATCTATTCAGGCTTTTTCTATTTGGAGAGAGAGGTAGTATGAGGYATATTTGCGGAGGCATTCAGGAGAGCAAACACTGCCTGGTTTGTCACTGCTCAGGGGAGATCAAAAGCTGCATGGTCCCTTTGCGATAAGGCTGTCTTGCCTTAGGAAGGATTCTTCTTTGTGCTGGGCTTGCAGGAGGGATGTCCACCAGGGCCACCCTGGGTGGGCCGCCGCCTTCGACAAAAAACAGCAGAGGAGAAAGGTAYGTACTCAGAGGGATTTTAACTTCAGCAGTGAAATAGAATTTTTTGCATGCTTGTGTCAAAGTGAAACTTGGTGCCTGGCCTTCCCAAGATCACCTGTCCAAGCCCAAGCCTGGCAGCCCAGCCTTTGCAGCTGGGCGTGCGCAGGGCAGCACAGCTATGTTTATGACATGCCTGAAATTTTCTTGACAGATAAGTAGACTCTAAGAGGCATCATTTAAAACTGGACAATTTTCATACTCCACCAAAAACTTTCTTGTTTGCACATGCTCCCAAACATGAATCCCAATGTTGATTTGTTAAGGAAGACTCATAGTATTTTTAAGGCTAGTAATTYGCCATGCCTGTACAAGGGCCTGGTATTGATGTATTAAAGTGGTAAAAACTTGAAGTATTTAAATAGTATTGTGGTATTTTGGTAAAATCTGATGATACAGAAGGCTGACTAGCTCCTACTGATGCTAATCTTGGCACTTCCCGTCTGTATTACTTAGTACTTTAAAAATCAATCTTAACGATAGTAAGAATGTCCTGGAACGCAGCATGAATTCTTAGGGTCAGACTGTTGACGTGAATGTCTTTAAACTGCTGAGAATTTCCAGAGCAGAATAACAGAATCGATTTATGCTGAAGACTAATAAAACTGTGTATTCAATCTCCATTTGCGTTTGTATGCAAATTTGCTTCAGTTTTACTTTTGTTGAAGGGTGGCATAATAATTTTGAAAAACGCTGTGTCTCCAGCTAGCCAGACATTATTGATAGCCTTGAAGGGCTTCTGCTTTACAAGCCATCATGTCTTACAGATGCTGGTTGATAATGTGTCAGAAGATCGTGTTTTGGGTGTTGTTTTTTTTTTTTTTTTTTTTTTTTTTTGAATGTGTAAAGGGGTAGAGAGAAAAGGCAGGAAGGAGTTAGTGGCTAAGAGGTTTTTATCACTGAGATATACATTGAAATTGGGTTCAGTGTTCTCCCAAGTGAAAATGCTTTGGTCATTTAGGCAATATTTGGCTACTAAAAACTCAGGTGGTTTTCCCCTGAGGTGGGTCTCTGCTCTGCAGGGGCAGCAGGGTGGCATAAATCTGCCTCTGTCCTATTGCACGTACCCTGCACCAGCTGCTCTCTTCCCAGCATGTTCAGCTTCTTCTTTTCTCCCAGGACATCCACAGCTTTCTGTGATCATAAGAGACCCTGAAGGAACCAAGCCCGTTTGGTAAGGCACTGAACGTAATGCTAAGCACCATCTGGGTAGTTGGCCAGGTCATCCTTACTAACACTGCAAGCCAGGGAGACCCCAGATGGTGGTGAACTCCACTGCTGTGGGGATCGCAGCTGGGGACCTTGCTGATTAAAAGCAGCATGAGTCACCCATGAACTCCYGAAATGCTTCTGCTGTCGTCTTCTTCAGGTCTCTTCTGATGACCCTGACCTTGACTCGGTGGCTACAGCAAGGTGTTTGAGCTTGTGGCTTCTTGGCTCTTCTTTTAATTGTCACATCCATCCCTGACCCTGCAAAACCCTTGGAGTTTCCCAAACCACACAGCATCCTTAAGACAAAAGGAWGACTCTGATGAGGGGCTTTTTTACACCCTCTTCTTGAGAGTATCATGATGCTGTTCAAGTTTAAGAATATTTGCTGATATCTTAAGTGTAAAGATAAACTTAGTGACTCACTGAGTGGAAGAAGCATGTAATGGCTGAGGCTATTTTGATTTGAACCATAGATGAAGACAGGCAAGGAGAGCCACGCTTGGGAAGCAGAAGATTCTAACGGAGAACTGTAACGAAGAAGCCAATCAACTTCATTAAAGCTGTTATTTTAATGCCATCTTACATGACTATTAAGACTATATTTAAAACAGCTGTGGCAGCGAGGCCTCTAGTCTGTAGGTGAATAAAGGCTCTTTTGATAAGCCTTGTAATTCTGAAAGGGAAAAAAGTAACTCAACACTTTCTGCACTTGTCACTGACATTTAAGCTTGGTGACTTGCTGCTTCTTCTTCCCAAAGGTCAGGYTCCTGTTCTGACTCAGAGTCAAAACAGTATTATTAATAATTATTGAAGGTAAATCTCTTCATGTGTTCTTCAGATAGGAACATAGAGTCGATTAGAATGACAAACTTTGTTTCRGCAAATTCTCAGTTATAAAAAGAAACTTTCCCCTCTCCCACAGAGAGAGTATTCTGAGCTTTGCTTAACCCTCCTACATTTTCTTTAAATCCTCCTTTCTGTAACCCACAAAATACACATTTTCATTTTGATGTCTGCCAACYGATTTTCAGATATAGAATACCCCTGAGGTTTTTGGTTGCAGGTGCAAAAATCCAGATGTATAGTTTGCAAGGAACAATTGAACTTAAAAAGAGACCCTTCCCTTGGGGAAGTCCAGCCCTAAATACATATACCTCTTTCCTCCTGTCACTCACATGCCACTTTAGGGCTGAACCACACACACACACAAGAAAGAGCTCAGGCAAACAGCTGCTACATGTGTACAAATCACACATCTAAGAGCCACCACCAGCTCTTCATAACATAGATTAGCCAGCAGGCACCTGTGTGGAGCCTTGCATTGGAAAATGTCTGCTGAGGCCATCTRGATGGGTAAAATAGTGGGAAATGTGTATAACAACTTTTGTCATGAGCATCCAGGATAAACTTCAAGTTCAGGCAGAATAAGCTGAGGTGGATCTCTGCCTCACAGGAAAACCATGGTCTCTCTTTCCTCCTGCTCCTAACTGCCCACTTACAAAAATGCTTGAATAATTTTCAATGGAGATCAGATAATGCAAGCTTCCAACCATTATCTAGTATGGTATGAACTTAGGGCACTGAATAGCTAAAGTGGAAAAATAGTTAAAGTTCTATTTCATGGAAACCTGCTGGGTTTCACAAGCTGCCTTTTCTCAGTGCTGACGCTTGGGCCCCATCCGAGCTGCTGTGGGAGAAGGCTGCAAATAGCTGGAGCAATCCGGACAGCAAGAGTGGAGTCACCGTCGCAGACCGGCCGAGACGCTCAGGATGGCAAATGGGCAATGTCACAGCAAGGAAAAATGCACAATGGATACGCCAGGACTGCTTTTTACTGTRGCTAACACAAAGTGCCATAAATGGCAGAGAAATAGAAAATATGAACTGGAACTTTTTTGTCCTTGGTTGAGCATTTTTGAATGAAAAATGGGAACACTGCTAAAAACAAACTTTTAGAGC
Source organism: Rhea americana (assembly GCF_003343005.1). NCBI lineage: Eukaryota > Metazoa > Chordata > Aves > Rheiformes > Rheidae > Rhea > Rhea americana. Next base: position 2,375,263 of record NW_028185317.1, on the reverse strand, counting down.
TCTTCAAGGGACAACAAAAGGTTAAAAGACAGGGATCAGTGTTGCTGTGAGGATCAGAGGTTCAAAGAAGGCATTAATCAGCCAAAACCTCAATAAACAAACACCAGCTCTAAAAACCAGTCATGCTATTGTGTGCAGTAAGTGAGAATATTCAAATACCAAGGAGGTAATAAGCATGCAGCTGAGAACAGCGAGGAGAATAAAAGAGAGAAGAAGATGGTAGAAATTAAAGGCAAGGGGAAGAGCTGAAAAAAATAAAGGGCCTGACCCTCTTTTAAACTAARGCACTTTTGAACTATTCAGAGATGCCTTAACCTAGATGTGAGCCCCTCCATGCCCTGTTAAGGCTCCTTCACGATACAACGGTGGTATTAAGGGTTCTACATAATGGGCATTAGCTGTACGTTCTTTTGAAGAAGCAAATGATCAAATGGTCTACAGCAGGGACATCAAGAGGAAGCTGGCCAGATGCTACTGTAAATCTGAAAGAAGATGCTTTTCTGGTGGGTAGCTGAATTACTTTGCTGAGTGCATAAAGGAGAATGAGTAAAAAAAGTCATTTATGTCCTCATCTTAGTGTCAACTTGAGAGTAGCATGAAAGAAGCCAATGGCAGGCCCAAAGATTCAGCGATGGACTTCAACATGTGTAAATATGTCAAAAATGTGATGCAGATGTGTTTGTCCTGTTTAAATAGGCACTAAAAGGTGACAGAGTAAGCGTATCTGCTCTCTGCAAATACAGCTCATGGCTGCTTATGCGTTTTCCTCTGAGACTTGGAGAGTTAAAGCCACTGAGATGCTAACCTAGCGACTTGTAAAGGTGTTCTAGGACATATCCTGATAGTTAACTTCCAATTTAGATGAGAAAGTAATTCAACTGTGGAGTGTGATTAGTTTCTTCAAAAATACACGGCAAGGTTTGTTGATCTGCAGTGAAGAAGCAACATTCTTCCTTTAGTAATAGATTATTTTATATTCTGATCCTCAGCATAAGCTACCAGCTCTTCAGAGCTTACCAATGAAAACACAAGTTTGCAACATGAATACTGTATCTCGTAAACAAAAGCCYGTGTAGACTTACCGCACCATTACTAAATATAAGTGCCAGCAATCAAGAACACGACATCTCCTATACCTGCTGATGAAGCCAAGTGTAACGCTGAAGTTTCAAAACACTAAAGCCTAGTTAATATTTTGAATAAGATGGAGTCGCATTTTTAATAATTCCAGAACTCCTAACACATACAAAATGAGCCCTTGATGTGTAAGGTCTGATTACAAATAACCTGCATCGTGATGAAAGTTAGCTTTTAATATCTGTTTTTTTAACTCTGCYTTAGGCTTTCAAGAGGCTTCAAAAGAAAGCAAAGACTAGAAAACAATCTGATTTAATAACGTTAGACGTGTGAAATAAAATGCTGGACAATAAGAGCTGTAAAACAAGCAACAAGTGCAAATGACTTAAATCAAATTAAAGAGCTAATTGAAAATAATGGAATTAAAACCTTTTCTTGGCTGTTTTTATTCATCTATTTTTCATCACTGTTTGTAGTTGTGTTTTTTTTTTAATCTTCTTTACTTTGAAGAACAAACTTTCTCCACCATAAAAGACAATGATTTTAATCAGTAGTGGAAATGTCATTCTGTGGGGATGTGGACTCTAAATGCCAATCRGGAAGAGAAACACCATCGGCAGAAACCAGCAGGACAGCTGGACCCTGTACGGCCTTTGTCTGCACCRCGCTCTGCAATAACCTCATGCTAGCAAACTACTTTATCTCCCGTTAYAATGCACTAACACTTCTTTACCTTCATTCTTTGTAGTATCTAAAGCAACAAAGTTTTTTCTAAGTTGCTGTACACACGCTTGTATGGCATCACCCATGCAATCCTCTGCCTCCTGTGARTTGCTACTCATAGTGGAGGTATGAGCAAACTGAAATTGGTTGGTTTTGAGAAGAAAAATGGCTCAGATCCCTTATATAGAGTTAGGATTAAAAAAAGATATTCTTTGTAGGACTTCAGTCTGTGCTAAACACCATCTGAGGAGAAACGGAGCTTGTGTAAGACCATGTTTATGTGTTTTCAGGATAGCAAAGGAGTAACTTCACTCCAGTGAAATTGGTACAAATGAGAAACTCTCTGTGCTATRTGGACATACTATGCCTTGCACCTAGTGTAATGTTACTGTCGCGTGCCAGACCAGGGCTCTCAGCAGAAAAGCATCTACCCTTATATCCTTACTGATCTTTACCTTCTCAGTTGCTCTTGCCTTCTCCGACACCGTTCTCCTGCCAGGCTTCCGGGTCCTTGTTCTTGTCTTTCCCCTCCCAAGCCCAGCACACATCTGCTGCTTTTCGCTTGTGGTCGTTCTCGAGCTCTGGAGGACACCTGGCTCCCTAAGGGACAGACTTCTGCAGCATCACGTGGGACTGGCTCAGCCCAGCGCCTTCCCAAGGGCTTGTTCACCCCAAGAGACAACCAAAGCCAGAGACCACGGCACGAAGAGAACAAGCGTTGGGTACATGAGAATTGTGGAAATCCTGCAATTTTCCCAGGGAAGAACTTGGACTGAAGAAGTACTTTACAAAACTCAGCTTGAGACCACCAACCTGATAAACGTGTTCCATACAGAGAGCGGCCCCACGAATCCCCGTGCCACCCCTGTTCAGAGACCTGCATCCCCGTTTGCGGGGAGCTTTGCTCCACGCTGCGCGTGGGCAGACTAACTGTGCCCTCTCTACTACAGGCAACTTCCATTTCAACCGCCTCGAAGAAGGAGGGAAAAAGCCAACCAAGAAAGCCTACAGACTGCCCGCGTGAACCATGTTTTTAAATGAAATTAATTCTCTGTGTATTCCTATTGCTGCCTCGTCATTAAAGGGAGAGGAAGAGTGTTTGCAGTTGCCCAACTCCAAGCACTCGTGGTATGCAGAGGCTGCATAAAGAAATCATTCAGAGGACTAAAAACCAAACTCTCGCTACCCCCTGCTCCTTACGTTTGGTGAAATATCAAACCAGTCTCAGTGGGGTTTTTCAGGGAAAGGAATTAACAAAAAAAAAAGGAAAAAAAGAAAAAAAGAAAAACCACCAACACCAATGCATTCCCATAATGAAGGGTCTAAAAATGCCCCACTCATTGATGCAAAATTACGGTTATTGTTTATCCTCCGTCTACTTCACACAGCTTTATACAATACGCACCACAAAAATACAAGCAAACAACCGACACATTAGTTAAGAGACCTTCCATTTTACTTTGGCAGTTCACGATAATGGAATTTAATTGTGGAAAAAGCTGAATAATTTTAGCTGAATGTCATTTGGTTCATTCAAACTGGGAATCAGGGACATTTTTAACAAAGGTTTTCAAACTTCTTTTGAAATCAGGAAGCTGCTGTGCACAGATAAGGGGAGAGGTTTGAGGATTCTCTATCAGAAATTTCAAGGTTTTTTCCATCTGCTTTTTCACATTAACTGGTAATTATCCAGAAAGGCACATAATAGTGCAGAAATGACAGAAGCTGACAAAGGTTTTCCTAAGATATGTAAATTGTCAGTGATAGGCAAGGTGCAACAGAAAGGCTTTCTACAGCACAATTATTTATGCCAGTTTCATTTGCTTTTAGGTAGCACTGATGGCATACTACACAGCCGCCTCTTATCATGTGCACTGCACATTAGCTGCGGCACCAGCGCGGCGGAAATGTGGCAAAAATGTAGCTTTAAGGTTGGTGGTCTCCTCTGATTCTGGTATTTCATATTAAATATGCGCGCGCGTGTCGCTGTGTGAGTGTGGCTGCCTGTGTAGATATTTCTGAGAAGTCTCTTGTTTATTCCTATAATATTCCCCTTCATTTCTCGCGCTGCACAAATAAATAAATAAGTGGAAACCTTCCCACGGAAACAGCTTCCGCCTATTGATTACGTTTGGGCTACGAGGACACCTTCCTCGCAGCAGGGTTATTTGCGGGCTGATGTATGAAGAAAGGCACTCAGCTGTTTGCATAGGATGTTCATTAGCCATTTGCACTGATTGCATATTTTCAGCAAATAGGTAAGCCCATTAAAGATGCTGAGATAAACTGCCTACTTCGGCTGAAGAGCGCAACTATTATGGTAAAACTCTCCGCTGCGTTTCCCTACTCCGTTGTAAAAATGGAGGTGATGGACCAGCTACATCTGCTTTTCAAAAGCCCACACAGGTAAGGCAGGTTCTGCCAAATGGTAGCTTATGCATATCAGGAAGAAAAATTTTCTTGCTATATGTTGTCTAGGCAGTGTCAGGCACTACTGAACGCATGAAGAGAAAACCTGCAAGGATCCCACCCTTCGTGCGGGCACTAACGCTATATTGCATGGTGTCACACCAGGAGGTCGTCCGGGTGGGTTCCAGGTTTYGAACAGTACCTCTTACACGGGCTATTTAGGTCTCTGCTGTATGGACAGAGGGACAGGGGTGAAGGTTTGACAAATCCCTTTTAAAACAAGAGCTCCTGAGTCCTTCTGGGAGGTTAATCTTTTCTTTAAGTAATGCCTAAGGGACTATGTCCTGCTATACATGGGAGAAATTCCTTCCTGACCTCCACAGCATGCAGCTCCTGCCAGAATTACAAGATTTAATTAACCTTTTCTAAGGATGGGGCTACATATGTAACTACATATGTAACTGGAGGTTGTAAGAGCTTTAATGGATGAAAAGGCTTTGCCTCTCACGCCATGATGTAGCAGAACCAGCAGTATTATGGTGCTGTAATTACTTTGCGTAACCATGCGAGTGAGATTAAGTTGCTCTGGTGGGGGGTGTTTGTATGTGTGGGGGGTAGCATTAATTTCCTTTATGGTAATATTAACTTAAGTTAATGGGGGCTGTGAGAAAGTAAACGGGAGAGTGGCACAATAGATTTAGACAGGGAAAAGCCAAGCTTGCATTTGAAAGTCAATGGGCTGAGCTGTAAGGACCTCATCTCCTATCTTGAGCTTTGTTTTCCTAAATCAGGAGTGTGGAGATCAAACACACATGAAAGGGTCCAAGTTGCCGGAGCCAGCGGGGGCCAGAGGGGGCCACCAAGGCTGGGTCTTGGCCATGTGGCCACCATCCGGCAGGAGACCCATGCAGCTCCGATCAGCCTGTGCAACTGCTCAACTACTGGCTTTTCGGGCCAGTTTTCTTTCAGAYGCTTTTGTTGCAAATGAATAAGTACCTTAAAGAGGCTGCTTAAGTTTGGTCAGGGCTTGRCTTCATTGCCATTCGGGAGACACAGAACTGGAGGCTTTAGACGCACCGTCCCAGCTGCTGCACGAATCAGAGCAGGTTTCCAACCCATGGCCCCGCTAGAGACTTCCCAGGGAGAAGAACGACCGACAGAGGCCCAAGACTGAGGCAGGAGGTGTTCGTCAAGACTGGGTAGAAGCAAAATTATTAAATGYCTCTGACCTTTCCGAAGCAAAAAGACTGCTCCTGTGCTTGTACTCCCTTTCGACCTGCCTCTTACTAAGCCACACGTATCCTCCCCATCTTGCTTTCAGCYGGCTCCTGCTATAAAGCATCTTGTAATGCTGCTGGGAGAAAAACGATATGAAAGCCCATAACGTATTGTGTGTCACACTGGCTAGCAGAACAGAGAAATAACTAGATTGCTCCTGGGCCGAGCTGGACCCAGGCAGGTGACACCAGGCTGTTTAGCATCACTGCCCAGCCGTTAAGGTCTGAAACCTTTTTGCCTTCTGAATCTCCTTGTGCCCTTGCTTGCCTTGTGCCACCACCCTCGTGCAAGCTGGGCCAGGGCAGCTGCTGTCCACATATGTATTAGTGGTGAAGGCTGGTGCATGCACAGAGCCAGGAGGACATGGAGGTCTAGGACTGGACACATACCCTGGAGGCAGAGGCATCCTGACCTGCAAGGGGCTTCTCCTCTTCATTACTGGTTTGAGGTAAGCAGTCRCATCTGCACAAATTAAACCTGCCTATCTTTTTTTTTCAAGCTAAAGTTGCTATATTATTAATTGCAATTAATTGCTGAATCCATCAGACCTGAGAAGTATAGGCACGCATCTACCAGCAAAAAAAGCACATCCTGCAAAAAGCCCTGCAAGAAGGTGGGAGGCCCAGGCATGCAGTGGGAGACTTCACAGAAAGACCCCTCCACAGCTYAGGGGCAGCAAGTCATGAGAGTAAGGTCATTTTTGGAGTAGGCTGGCTTCAGATTGTTGCTAAAATGTCAAAGTTACAATTTAAGCAATACTGAACATCATGGAAATCTGTAAGACTTAATAGCAGAACCGATGTTTGGGGCGAACAGCAAGCYGGGGTCTAGATCATCCCTGAGCTCCTCATCACATGTACCAGGCTTCTGCGGGAGAAGTCCCACAGCCCTGTTGGACCAGGCACAATAACRCATGCAGCCCTTTCTTTGACTGCCTAGGAATTCAGTGCATAGGATTTTTGTCTACAAAATTGGTGGCTGGGTACCTTAAACATTCATTTCTACTAAAATGTCTATTTAGTTTCCTAATGAGATAGATTTTGTTTGCATTTACTTAGTGATCCCCATGGCTATTTATGCAAAAGTGCCTCAGTCAAGTTTTTTCCCTCCCTCAGGTTCCATCTAGCACTTAAAATTCACCATGCCTTTATGTATGAGCACTGGATCTAAAATGTACGTTTAATTTAATGATGCTATACATGCCACAATATGGAGGAATACCAAAACAGCAAAGTCTGGGTGTTCTAACATATACGATTAATTGTGAAAATTGTGAGATTAGAGATGATGAACCAACACGAATTTTCAGCCTCCAGCTTGTAGCCTCACCATGCTTGTAATAAGTCAAGAGAGCTTTGCCTGAAAGGTGAGTAGGATAAAACAGTGAAGATGGATAGTACTTACAAAGCTCCCTTTGCTCACAGCTTGCAATATTTCAAATAAATGCCAGTAAACATCTTCACTTTATATCTAGAAGTATGACAGTGAGTTATGGGGGATTTGTACCACATCCACAACACATCCACAGGGACGAGTGAGAAACCTGCATCCTCCGGACCTGGCAGGGTCACCTCACCACAGAATTGGGCTGAAAAGAGTCCCTTCGACTGTGAAAAACCTTCCTTCCCACACCCCGAGGTGTCACCAGGGCTGCCCTCCGCTGTGAACCCGGTGTCCGGACCAGCACTGAACGCCCGCTATTCCTAGCCAGCATTCAGAATATAGATTTGCCCAACCGAGGATTAATTGTCTCATGAAACTCTTTGGGTTTCGCTTTTTAAAATATAGACCACTGCCTCATGTCTCTCAGGCCTATGAAGAGGATTTTGCATGGGCCCAAATTAGAAGGTGTCACCTGCATTAATGAAATGGTCACAACAGAAACTGGAGTTAACTAGTGTCACTCATCTTCTTGGAGAAGAGAAGGCAAAAAAACCATCAACGCAACTTGTACGACTGATCGCACTTTTCCAGCACAGCTTAGATTTTGACTATTAAATAATTGCAACAAAATTCTCAACATCTATCCACAGCCAGAGAATTATTTACCAAAGCTATTCAGCAAATAATTGTGAATAATGAATCTATCAAAGGAAATTGTGTACTGAAAAAGAGGTGGAATTCATTGGATGAATTATTCACTTCAACTTGTTCATTCAGCTCCGCTGGTAATGAATTGAAATATAGGCTTCAAGGAGACCGTAGCAGGCATGAGGGATTTTATGCAGCAGAAGGGTGCGGAAAGCTATAGCAGAATTTAAAGTGCCACCAAGGCTGTGGAGGACGTGTCCATTTATAACGGAGCCAGGAAGGGGGTAAAATTTCTGCTTTTAGTTGTGCGTGTTCTGTGAGATACAGATTATATATCTCCTGAACACTTGTCTTTTCTCTAATCTTTATAGCATTATTAGACAGGACATTAGTGCAAATATCCTAAAAAGTTCAATACAAGTCTTTCAGCTATGAAAGTCTGCATCTTCTTAGAGAATTTTTATTGAACTTCACATACATGATCTGTAAGCATTCAGATCTTACTGCGTTGAGATGAAAGTGTAATTAATCTTGTAGGACCTGGACTGGCTCCACAGCTGAGGCTGGGTTTTTTTCTGCAGATTGTCATGACTGAGCGGTCACAGATAAGCCACTATTCCAGCCGTTCAGAGGAGGCTGAGCCTGTAGCCTGCACTCTAATGTGGTTTTTGCTGTCCTGCAAGACAGTAAAAGTCCTTCCAGGTCTGAATTTCCAAAGCAACAGAAATTTTGCTGTTGCAAAACATAGCTGACTTCACTGGCTGGGAGCTCACACCTGAATGTGACAGGACTTCTTCTGGGCTGATTTTAGGTGTGAGGAACATTGCTGTTGATTTTGGTGGCTCTGCGCTCCCGGGTGCAATAAGGGTGTATTTCTGTGTAAGGGTGTATTTCTGTGTAAGGGTGTATTTCTGTGTATTGGAGGCGTTTTAGCTGTATTGCCACATTTAGCAGTCTCCTGTAACCCGCGGTGGCAACCACTATCTGGAGCAGCTGGCTTCAGGTTCCACGTCGGCATTGCCCATCCATCCCTGCCGAAGTCACCAGGAGCAGGCAGGTGGGACGAGTCCTCTTGTTCCCCCTTCAACTCCAGATAGAGTAGTCTGATTGCACAGATCCTGACAACTTTCATTGGCAGCCTGAGGAGCATCAACCTTCTGAAAAACAGGGCATTTTAAGTCCCCAAATATCGACATACAAATATCATCTGTTGCTTGATTTTAAGGTTGGCCATCGTTTGGTGGAGAGGAGAGCATATTTCAGAGGCAGAGCTTGGTGCCGCATCTCCCTGCAGCCAGATGTGCAGTCAGGGCTGGGATTCGTAATGCACTGGGAGAGTTTCACTTGCTGGCGTCTGTTTTCTTTCCAATGAGCCTGAGCCTAGAAGACATGAGCGGTAGGTCGGTTTGTTGGTAAGGAGGCCAAAATTGCTGAAACTGGCCAAGGGAGGCGATGGCTGGAGACTCCCAATGTGCCAGAAGGGCTTAAATGCCTCTGGCATCTGAGAAAGCTAAAATGCCTTCTTAYATGGGATTTCACTCCTGCACACCTTCAGTCTTACATTTCAGATGGGCTTCATGGTAAAAGAGGATGAGTTTAAAGTACAAACTGCCCTGATTAAGTAGTACGCGAGAAAAACAGACTTTGTTTTTAAAAACAATGTTGCTTGTGTTCAAGCACTGCCAGCTGTAAAATGTCCTGCTCAGTTTTCCTTATTCTGTGTTTTTAACCCTTATTCTGTGTTTTTTCTGACCCTGAAGTTCAGTTCTGATTTATTCAGAAAGGCAGCAAAAGGTTCAAAGCTAGAAGGGTTTTTTTTTTTTTTGGGGGGGGGGGAGGATGATGTATTTTGCTTAAGCCCTTTGCTGCAAAAATTTGGATAATATTTGGAGGAATCAAGATTCTTCCTGATACATCTCTCTCAGGGATGCTGAAAAACTGTAGAGTAAATGGTCACCAGGGATGGCCAGAGCTCTACATCTTTCCTGGTCAACAGTTCTGGTAATAAAAGGATGAAAAAAAGAGCAATGTAGAAAAAAACGCTTTCAAATTTCATGTTGTCATTAACCAAAGCATTCCAGCTTTGGTGAGGACATAGCTCCTAAAAATGTTTCCCAGATCTGTGTGTGTGTGTGTGTAAATCAGAATAAGTAAATGTAGAAATCTAAATGCACTGAAATGGCCTGAAAGCATCATCCAGATTATTTGGATTTTTCCTGTAGCCTCTTGTTAGACTTTGGGGGGAAAAAAAAAGAAAAAAGAAAGAAACAGATTTCATACTCATTGAACTATGCTTACATTAACTTACGCTGAAATTATTTTTAATTAAATGAACTTCCCTTGTTTGTAGCTGGAAGGTACTTATGTGTGATAAAAACTCCATCCTAATAACGCACAGACTCACTACGGCTTAATTAGCGTCACGACTCCAGGCCGCCTGGAGCAGGAAGGGGAGCGGGCGGCGGGTTTGCGCTGCCGGGAAGGATTTTGGGGGGCAAAGCTCCCGGCAAAACYCTGGCTCGTATTTGACACAGTTTATGGCCAAAGCAATTATAATTAATGTTATATTAAATATTAAGTCAGGATCGTAAAATGTTGATTGGTAGTGATTAGCTGTGTAAGCCGTAATCAGAAACCGCTGCACCCTTCACCAGGTGCTTGGCTTCGGATTTCACCACGCCACAAAACGAGTGATTCCGCTTCTGCCCGGAGTTTCACTTTCGCGTTTAATTTAGGTCAGACCCGCGGGCACGCCAACGAAAGGCGCCAGACGTGTTTCGGCTCCGGCAGCCTCGTCCCTCCGCGCCAGCCGCCGGCTCCGGGCTCTCCCCGCGGCTCTGCCCCCGCGGGAAGGCGGATGCCGGATTCTCCTCGGCCTCTCCCGGGGCCGCGGCGGCTGGGTGTGCAAGACGCACGAGGCGCGTGTGCGTTTTCCGAAGGAATCGGAGCGCACAGGAGGGGCTGAAGGGCCGGGAGTCGGTACCGCCTGGGCTGCACGTGCCTTTCTAGCTGTTCTCCAGCCAAGGCAGATAAGCCAGCCTTAGACAGCTCCTAGGTAATGATTTATTGCCAGCATAAACTAGGAGTAAATTGATACCTTAGCGAGGACACAAAGGGAGCAAGAGAAGACTCTTTAGGCAGATTTGATTTTAGGAGACCAACCCCACCCGCGCGTCTCATATTAATGAGTCGGAAGCACCAAGCCTTCSGTAAATCGGTTTCTCGACCGCAGTGGCTCTGGGGGGGTGCTCTGCTCCCCGAGGTCCCATCTGTCCAACTTCTTGCCCTGCTTCCCCAAATGAGGAATTCCTATGAGTCTGAAGAATTTGCAGAGGATATTGCTATTGTTGCAAAACACAAAGTTTTCCGGTTTTGTTGCAATAAACAAAAACCCCCCCCCAAATCTACATTTCTCAAGAGTTTTGGTGCCTGTCTTGGGTGAAGACCTGCCAGTGGTTTTCCATAGTTTTGCCACAGTTTCCTTGGTGTTTTACGGCACGCGAGGCCCAGGCAGGTGCATCTCACAGTTACCGCATTGCAGGCGGAGGCAGGAGGTCGGGGACCCGGGGGAGGGGGGGACCCGGGAGCCGAGGCTGCGAGGACYGTGTGTCACACGGGCACGGCGTCCCCCACTGAGCATCTCCCCGTGCACGGGAGCCAGCGCTGCGGCCCAGGCCACCGGCGATCTGTCGCTCAGGGGTTGTGCTCTTCCCTTCCAAAAGTACCTGGAGATACCTGGGGCAGCAGAGTCGCTGTGGTTCCAGGGCTGGTCAGAGCCTGCGGGCCAAGGAGGTGCTCCACAGCCTTGGGGCCGGCATCATTCTTCTTGTCTGAGGGCAATCCTACGGAAGAAGATCTTCAAGGCCYGCCTGGATGCAACCCTGTCTAACATGCTCTAGGTGACCCCGCTGAGCAGGGAGGTTGGACTAGATGATCTCCAGAGGTCCCTKCCAACCTTACTGATTCTRTGATTCTGAGAAAGCTTCTTAGTCTTCCCACCAYCAGGACATGCACTGATCTTAATTTGACCTGGGAGTGTGGAGGCAATACTGGGGCAGAGCCTGATGCTCTCAGTATTTAAATCCTTGCAATCCTGGCATGACGCCGATTTACTCCAGCTGCGGATTTGGCCTAAAACACAGAGTACGCAGGGTTACAGAGGACATGTGCAATCAAAAGATAACACTGAGAAAACCAGGATTGCTGTGCTCCAGGCTGCCACCACAAGAAAAGAAAACCTGTATTTGCCTGCAGGGTCGATGCACGGGGCCGGACACGGAGCCGCTGCCGGTGCACGTGCGGGCAGCCCGCTGCGCCCGGGCATCTCCCGCTGCTGCCGGCCCCGAGCCGCCTGACCCCGTGTGCAGCTCCGCTCTCGTCCGTATTATCGCTGCTCAAGTTCCTGCCTCTTCGAAACAGCTGCGAAGAGTAAGCCTCTGCGGTCTCCTTTTATACACCAACTATGTTTTCATTTAAAAACATCTACTTAAAGGCATGTTTAATCCCAATTTGGCATTTTCAAGTTAAAAAAAAAAAAAGAAAACCTTCAGAAATGAATCTGAAGCTATTTCTTCTTCCATTTTTTTCCAGTTAAATTAATTTAAAACATTTGAAAAGTCTTTCGTGCCCCAAGATCCTGAAACCTCCAGTGTCAACTGCAACCAGCACATCTACGCAGAGCTTCAGCCCTAGCTGCAGGCGTCTCTGCTTTGAAGCCTTTGAAGTGTTTGTGGCACAGGCGAAGGCTCTCTGCAGAGAAAAACAGTGATTTTATATATATATTTAATGCGTGAAGTGTAGGTGTGTGGGCGTTAAGTATGTATGTGTGTTAGGATAGTACATATTTGCACCATGCACAGGGAGGACCAAGAAAAATAGGGAAAAGTGCTTCACGCGTGGGAAAAAATGGTCTTCCTTGCCGAGGGCATCAGCAAGGTGAGTTCAGCCTTGGTCTCGGCTCCTCCGGCTCCCACCCGCGCTCCGGGATGCCGGCTCCCGCGSCGCTGGTGCCTGCCCCAAAGCAAGCCCAAGGCAATAAATTTGATCAGTGGTTGGGTTTTAGACGTAATTATTTGCCTCTCCAGGTAACGACCGCGGCGCTCGAGCCGGTAGGCAGTTTCACTGCCGTGATGAGCTGATAGATCTCGTGGTGCATCAGCACGTGACGTCCCCACCTCAGCAAGCAGGGGGTCGAACCCGGCGGCTGATTTGTCTAATCTGTTGGATTTCCCTACTTTTTTTTTTTTTTTTTTTTTCGGTGGGGATTGCAATTACACATTTTGCGACTCTGCAAAAATATTTCTGAGGGCAGGTAATGTACTTCGCCAGGGTAATGTCCCTATTTGCCGAGCAGTTCGCCCTTTTCAGCATTTGTTGCATTTTTAATGTAAGCCACTCAGAGAAATATTGGAAAAATGAAGAGGGAAAATATAATTAACCCTGTGTTTTTCAYGCAGATGCCCTTTATGTTACTTTATTTCTATTTTTTCTAGCTTTTACGAAGCCATCATTAATCTAGTCAGCCAAGGTCAGCCGAGACTTTTTTTTCCTTTTGCAGTCCCTAAAGCTTATAAAGCTTCAATCTACTCTTCCATAATCAAATGTTTAATACCTACCGTTTGGGTTAATTAGGATGGATTCTTTACAGTGCTGATAATGATCGCTGCTACAGCATCGCAGGGGTGATTGCAGAACAGTTTTTCACTTTGTTATTTCTCTTTAACAGCAAACATTTATGCAGCCTCGCTGCTTAAACCAGTGGGTTTTTTGGCTTCAGCCAAGCGTTCCTGCCACAGTAACGGCAGCATTTCAGGTTCATGCAATAGGAAGAGCACYGTGGTCATTGCTGCTCCCAACCTAAATGCAGTGCAGCATTTTGAATGTACCTCAAGCASAGGCAACGCTTTGGAAGAGAAGAGCGTGGTCTTAGGAGCAGGCTGAGCTGCTCCAGCGTTGCTTTGGGAACTTGCGTGGACAAGCAGTGGGAGAGGCACCTCCTCCGGTCCGCTCTGCTCACGGCTACTCGCAGCGATAACGGCACCCTGCGTCCCAAGAGAAGGAGGGGGGGAACGAATCGGGAAACAAGTACATTTTTTTAAACAGAGCTTTTCAATACAGATGTTTCTTTTTTTTTTTTTAATAAGCGGGAAAAATCTGCTTCTCAAATCTCAAGTACTTGAAAGACTAAAAATAGATCACYGGAATAAATAAATTAGCCCAGAAGACAGGAGTGATGCTCTGCAGGCATCAGGGATTAAATAAATTCACTAAATTCAAAGTGGGATTCTAGATAAGAGCTCTTTGTGCTGCGGCATGTACAGCCTATTGATTATGGGATCGAGGCGCTGCGCGCTCTTGTAAAATGTACTCTAGCTGATGCGACTTAGTCCCGGAGTAACATACAACCTAGCGCAGAAAGCATGGAGCTAGCTTCTATTTACTTATTCATTTTAATTTTGTTTGTGCTTTAATTTACTGCATCTGTCCTCGCTCCCACCTGCTTAGCGGCTGCTCTCTGGTGCCGCGCCAGCACTTCCCCCGCTCCGGATGACGGACACGGCGCGCTGCCGAACGCGCCGATTCGGGGCGCACCCCACGGAGATCTGGAGACTGGAGATAAAGCTTGAGCACCTCCGCGTCCCTTCGGGTCTGGCAATGCAGGTGGGGCCGGGTTGACACCTTCCCATCAAAGCGGCGGCTCTGCATCGCCGAGATGCAATAATTTCGGAGCGAGAGAGGTGCTCTGCTTTAACAGCCACGGCCTGCTGGCTTTCCCCCGTGCCCTGCGCGCTGTCACGTTCRAGTGCCTTCCAGCAGTAATAGTCAGCCAAGGAGGATTCCTTCTCGTGTAATGTGGGTGGTAGGAAAGGGCATTACCTGCGACGGCTCTTCATCCCTGCAGGGACCCAGCCGAGCCACGGTGGGCTCCACGAGGCTGATCTGTACCCAGCACTGGCCATCTCGTCTGAGCCTGGGAACAGAGCAGCCGATGGGGACCTCCAAAACGTGAGCAACCTTCTCTCCCATGCCTGAGCTGGAGGGAAGAACGGGGACTTTGCATGCGTTATCTACAGGAAGGAGGGAGGGATGGGGTTAAGCCTGCAGTTTTGAGGCTGGCTCATGTTACTCAGGGGAAACACTGCTGTTCCCTGCCTCAGCCCGAGTCTTCATTAAAGGCCCCATCCCCGTGCCCGGTGGAGTCCACATTCACTGCTGGACCCTGAGCATCAGCAACCAGCAATGAAAGCCTCAGGGGAGCAGCGCAGAGGTGGGTGCTCCCTCTGCAGACACCCACATTTAAGTGAATGAGTCCATCAAGGTGGCAAAAGTTTGTTTAACCAAGATGAAAACATCACCTGTTCATATAATATAGATTCTTCTGGAGAACCAGGAAAAATAGGAAGTTTTTTGTAGGTCTTACTGAGTGGAAACGTGCAAGCCTTGCCGGTGGGAGGTTGATATGCCTAACAGGGATTAGTCTTGGTTAATTTTCCCTTAACCTCCTCAACCTCCATCACTCCTGGAGAGCGAAACAAACTCCTGGCATAAGCTRTATTTATGCCACACATGAAATAAATCTCTATCCTCAGCCTATTGCACATATGTCAGTGGCCTCTGCTGCCTTGCTCCAAGCCAGCTYTCCTTTCATCATCCCACATGTCCCCTTTTGCCTGGCCTGGGGCGCTCGGGCCCGGCCTCACAACGCTACAACCTTGTCTCTGGCCCTGTCTCCTGCCCAGAGCCCTGGATGGCCGTGGGTCATCGCTTGCCGTGACTGGGAGCATCAATGAACCCAGCACCGGCACCAGCTCTGCTGTCGCAGTCGGTCCTGGTGGGATTGCACCACAGGTGAGGGCAGTTATCTAAGTTAATCCCTGGTTGCTCAAGAAGACAATAGCTCTCCTCCATAGCRAATGGTGTTTTCATCCTCATGGACTGATGTTGAATAGCCATGGCCACAGGTATGGGAGAAAACTTTTTCCTCCTGTGAAAGCTCTTCTGCCTCTGCTGCTCTGCCCAGGCCTCAGCTGCAGGTTCTTCCAAAAAGCTTGTAGGTCTGATTTAATGTGGCATTTTACTATATAATTTACCTAGAACGAGAAAAACCTCCAGGCTGCAGATGTCTTAAGAAAGCAGTTAAGCGCAGCAGTGCTGTTTTCATGACATTCAGGTCTCCAAGCCTCTGGGAGCCCTTGGGTGCTACTTTTCTGACCCACAAGTAGAAAAGTTGATCTGACCAAGGGGACAAACATTTATCATTTGCCCTGGCCTCTGCTGGGAGAAGCTGATACGAAGGAATGGCTGAAGAATGCAGTTRCGTGGCTTGATTTTTGAGTGACCTCCCCAAATCTCCCACAAGCTGCTACTACATGGAGCTGTTGTATTCACGTGTGTCTACAGTGACATACAAACCCAGGGGAGATTTTAGCCTGAAACAAGATGGCTTTTGGCACTTGCGCTGGTGACATCCTCTGACCAGAGAGTCTTCACAGCAATACTGCAGTCCTACAGCAGTGCGATGTGAACATTGGAGTGACGCAGCCTTCAGGGTGTGAATCCAGTGGAGAAACTACTCTTGTGTCTTCTGTACACCAAGTGGCTTTGTCTGTCCATGGTAATAGTCCTTTCTTAAACTGATCGATACCTTTTTTCACCAAAGTCAAGCCTCTGAATCTGAAGACATGCAGCTCTACTACATAACACTGCCTCCTGACTATGATGCACAGAGCCTAGATTTTGACACCCAAGATCATTAATATTTCCTGCAGACTAAGTAAATAGCAAATAAAGCAGGAAGTGTCCCAGATGTTGGAAAGAAAAAATGGAATTATTCATCACTTACTAACGTCAAATGCTAATGCAAGAGAAGCATCCTTGAAGAAATCCTTGACTAAAATTCATCAGAGTGATATGAAATCACCGTTTTTTAATCATGTATTTTTGAATGTATTAGTCCCTGTTCTGATCTGACTTACAGATGTTTAACTGTGATTAGAGTCTACTGCAACTTCTGGAATTACTCATGATTTACAAGGGCAAAACCGGGATCTGAATCAGTCCTTGTCACTAGCCTATGATAGCCTTTCATCACACTCCTTCACATTCAACAGATGAGAGACTGTGGTTTCCATATTTCAAACCATACCATTGAATCCATCAGCTTATTTTTGAAATTTCCCTTCCAGAAACAATGATTCTTATAAAAAATTTTGTCTGCCTGAGCTACTTGGGCTGTAAGAAATTTGAGACCAAAGAAATTAGACGTTTCTAGTCCAGCAAAAAGACTCGTTAGGTTAACATCAYACTGGCTATAAATGTTGCATTTTAATACAGGTACTCACTAACATGAATTGTTACAGTACACTTGGTAATAGAGTTTAAAAAACCCTTCGTTCAAGAATGATTGAAAAAGTCATGCATTTTTGGAAAGAGTGATTGARTTTTTAACTACTGCTTGTTCTAGAGCTCATCCAGAATGAGGAAGTCTCGAGGGAGGATTCACTCCTGATGGCATGAATGCATGAGCAAGCTAAATGCCTTGATGACATTAAACTAAATTTTTTAAAGAACAGATGGAGAAAGTTAATAAATATTTCATTCTATAATATTAAACTCACTTCTATATTCACAACTTCAGGGATCCTTAGTTTCACAGATATCAATAAGTCTGATGGATTTTTTGCTGCATTCTCATACTTCTGCCCTGGTGTCTCTTCTGGGATCATCATTTCTGCATGCTTGGATTGTTTTATGGGATCAGTGAAAGGCAAGTGACTGTAAATCTTGACCTCTTCTGCTCCTGGATTATATACTTTTATTCTTTGTGACCATAAGTGTTCATCTCTACGCTGAATAGATAATTAAATGACAAAAATTATTCAAAAGCAATTTATAGTGAGAAATTATCACTTGAAGAATTGATGGGGCACAGGCATAAAGCAAGGAGGTACCATGAAAAAAGCACTTTAAAATTGCCAAATAAAACACTGAAATATATGTGCATTTGTAAATGCCATAAATCATCTAGTCACTGCAAAAAACATGATTTTTAAGTATATATACCAATTCCATTCAAACAAAATTTCCATTAATTGAAATCATTGTGAATTTTACGTAAGAACTGCTGACCAAGCTGTATGAAAGGTGTAATCTTTACTTGTGAGAATTACAATTTCTCACTCCATGTATGCCATGAATCTTGCAAAAGAATAGTTAGACCTAGCTCCAAAAGGAAAGAAATGGCAGACTTGAATAATATTTTAGGAAGAGAATTAACAAACTTTTTTATACTGCCAACGGTTTTCACTGCTTTCTAGAAGAGGTTTACATTACATTATTAATTAACTATMCTGAGTTAACAGTATGACATAGAAGATATATGTGTAGCGCAAACTATGACATTCATGAGTAAAGCATATATTTTTAGTAAGCTTGATTTAAAATTTATGCAAATCAGTCCAACRAGCAAGGGCCCAGCAAACAACTTCAAAGCACTAAGATGCAACCTGAAAAACATGACAAGATGAAATCTTATTATTTCTCAAATATTTTACAAACCTCCACATATACAGTATGAATTACTTCACCTCCTTGTACCTAAGTAGTTTTGTATAGAATTAACATGCATTACGCTYCGCAGGAGCACAGTCGTCTGTCAAATAACATACACCTGAGCAATTGCAGGAATTTAAAAATATCTAAATGGTATATACGGTCTGTCTTTTTAGAACTGTCTCTTTTCTGTGTTTATAGAATACAATAGGGTCCCATTCCGAGCTGTCTGATAGGTGCTACCATAAAAAACTAAATAATAAAAAATTACTGTCGTTCCCATTCCTTTTCCCCCAGTGATGACTGTTTTTCCATTTTTGGATTGTGAATCGCCAGAAAACCAGCTCCTCAGAAAAGCCGGAGTGTGCAGTAGCATGGTACCTTAAAGAAATGCTGATTAATTAAATGTTATGTTTCAAGCCACAGAAATTGGTTTATTCATATATTGAAAGTTAGGTTCAGGTACATTTGTATCTTCAGAATCAGGGCTTTTAATGAAAAAAAAAAAAGTTTCCCATATTTCCCGACATGCCATTAAAATGGTTGTCCTTTGACATCAATTAGAGCTAGCAAAAAAAAAAAAATCATCCTTAATTGCTTTTCAGAAATAGACATTACAGTGTACATCATCACAGCCAGATTCGATTACCTTTTACAAGAAACAAGAATGCTGGGAACAGTGTAAAATTCCAGGCTTGCATAAGTATGCAGCCCCAAGCCGACGGGCAGGCCAAGAGTGGTGGCCAGGTGACTGCGGCGAAGACTCTGCCTTGGACTGCAGAGAAAATGGACCTAAAAACTGGTGCCTAAGGCTGAATACTGGTGCTTCCGCATCAGGCCTCTGGTCTTTCCCATCACAGGGACAGGTTAGCTACAAAATCCACAAACGTGTCTAAATTTTCTCTAAAATGTGAAAATTCTGGCGCTSGATTTTCAGCTCAGGGCTGGTTTTGAAATGTCCGGATTTTTGAAATGTTCGGTGCTCCAGCCTGACTCTGTTTAACAGTGAATTTAGCCATGTACCTATGCTGTCAATTATTGCTGCAAAAAAGATCTAGTTCTCAAAGCTTGGGTGTATTTCATTACGAGGAGCGTCACCAACTTTTTCAGAGGGTTTTTCAGCATTGCAACTTTCTCTTACTCCAGGGACTTCATAATGTCTCTGCCAACAAGATAGAAGAGAAGTCCAGACAGCAACACCAAGGGCACCCCCRCGGCAGCAAACATGAACGACCATCCGTAATACACGTGTACTGGCACGTCGTCCATGCACTTCTCACTTCTCTCCAGGAGAATGTACTTCTGAAGATCAGCTGCAAACTCCTTCCACATCACAAACAGAAACACAAGCAGCAGAAATAAGCATCCTAGAAAGAGAGACAAAGGCTAGTTATTCTCAGACCGTAACCAGCACAGGAAATACAGAAATCAATTTGAAAAAAAGACTGCAACAGATTTCCATCTATTCTGGCAGGTCCCTTGCATTAAAACTTAACGACGCGATATTCACAAAATTGCGCTTCAAATTCCCATGAAAACCAAGCCTATTCTGCTTGGGAGAAATCCACCTCTAATAAGATCTACTTCTGAGCTGTTGGCATGTACAAGTGATGCCACGTGCTCTTGCCACCTTGATGTCACCTTCTGACTTTGCCTGCTGGGCTTCCCAGCCCCAGAGCGTTGCTGAGGGCATACTTACAGCTGGAGATGGTAACAACGAAATTATCAGAAACATGGCTGGTCTTCACAATACGGGATCCACACTGGGCTAATTCTGGATTCCCATTTTAGAGACAAGTTGTTTTTCCTTTCTATATTTTTTTTATTATTTTCCTAAGATGAGTTACAGTGGGAGACTTACTTTTTCCTTTAGCAAGAGGAAAAGTCTACTACTCCAAGTCGTGTCAGATACCATTTCCGCCAGAAATACAAAGATATGGGGATTTGTTCTGCTGGTGGCAAGTTGGATTTGGCACAGAGACTGCTCTGCTCTGGAGCTACGCCCCAGCACCAGCCGACCAAGCAGAATCCGCAGCAGACACCAGGGCAGCTGCTGCAGCCCTCGGGACCTTCTCTTTGCCTCTTGTGTTACTCTTCCTTAAACTCAGCTTTCCAACCAACTACTAAAACACATGGCAGGGAGTACAGATGATCCTATTTCATGGGGAAATAAAACATAATAAAATGCAACACACATATCACTATGATGTATCAATCTCAGATGATCTATTTAATAATAGAGTAATGAATAGCTTAATCTATGAGGCTAGAAAGTCTTTTTATGGCACAACATTGGCCAGTGATACTCTATTCACCCTCCTCTCCACCCAGATGGGAGAAGGGCAGAGGCCGTGTTCACTCTGAGCAGCGAGTTCAAGGTCAAGGTCTCGTTTAGGGAGGGTGAGGTCCCCGAGGTCTTGCAAGCTGCCTGTGACCCAAACAGCAGATCTCTCAGGAGATCTACTGGTCTAATATTTCCATATTCATACACATAGAAGACTTCATGAGGTCAGCTCTTACAAGAAGAGTTCAGTCGCATCTGAAAACCGCATGGAGAACATACATACACCTCCCCGACCTCAAGCTGCCCAAAATAGATTTACAGACTTAGATATCTTAATAAGGAACTTCTTTCCCCATAATTCAAACGATGATGATAAGAGGATGCAGGTCTAGCTCCCCCATATGAAACAAGTGACAAAAACAAGCGTGGTCCCAATATTATTTACTGTGTCACATTTAAAAATATATACAGCATATTTAAAAGTCAATATGTATTAAAACTAAATAGTGATGATGCGATGGTAGATCTGAAGTTACTCCAGTAACATCTAATATTGCTATTTCACAAGTAGGACCTTGCTATACTTAAACATTCACCATATAACATATATATATATATATTTTATATATATATATAACACGTACACACACATATATTTGCATACATATGTGAAAGAAACACAACATCACAGATAATATTTTTATAATGGAAGTGAACAGTTCAAAATTATTTTAAYTGACAAGTTACCATATAATTCTGTTGGGGTGTTAGGGCTTCTGTTGCATTCCATTTCTCCCTTGCAGTTTTTTAATGAAAGGTCGCTGKTGCTGTATTTAACTATTCTTTCTGGCAGCTTCTAAACTGAAAAATTCAGCTTCCATGCTAAGCAAAGAAAGCAAGTAAAGATTGACATGACTTATCTGCTTAGCAATGGAGGCTCCTGAAACCTAGGTCAGAGAAAATATGTCGGAGCTTAACTATGTTTTTGAAGCATACAAGCAAATCTGTTAGAAACCTCTGCTTCACGTCTTGTAGCCTGGAACGAGACTTACATAAAGGTACAGAGGTTTCAAAATATTCCTCAATTAATCCTCACCATATGTTATAGAAAAGTTGAAGCTCCCTAGCCTGAGCTGTCATGTTTATTAAAGTGTCTCCTATATCCCAGGACTTGAACTTGAAGCTTAATAATCAAGAAATTGTGTAACCATACAAATATGCTTTACACCCCAACACTCTGTTATTTCAAATCATTCCCCCTTATATAGAAAAGTCCTTATGTTTACTGAAAAGGCAGGCTAGGAGTTAAATACCAGCTGTTATAACACTTGCATGTTCATTCAGGTTTTGATRTCACTTGAAATTAAGTGCACAAATAAATATTTTACACTTAATATGATAGTTGTATGCTTAAAATACCAACTACTCCACTATAAGAAAATGCTTGAATATTTAATAGTCACTTGTTCTTTACAAAATACAATATATTGATAAGAAGGCAATTAAGTCTTTATTACTGATGTAATTTAAAATTAAACTAATTAGATAGCAACTGAACCTTGAAAAGTGCTCTTTTAAAGATCAATTTATATTTCATTAACTTATAATACCTACTGTAATAGACACAAATAAAAAGTAGTCTCTGAGGGACAGAGGACATGGGTACTACACATTCTTTTCTAGAGGTTTCCTGCATCTACTTTTCTTCAGAAAAACAWTTTTTTTTGTGCATAGTGGAATTACTGAAGCCTGTTCTGCATCCTTAGAGGACCTATTTCCATCAACCCCTGCTCCCTCTGGTTGTCTCTGATGACCTTGCCCATGCCAGACATCTCCAGTCTGCCTTCTCCCTTCGAGTTCACTAAATCTCCCAATCCTCTACTTACATCTTTTGGGGCAAGTTTCCCAAATTTGAGGGTGCTCACTGGACCAGCGTCAAGACAGAAGACATACCACTTGAGCACCAACCGTACCACTGACTGAGGTCTGTCCTCAACCAGCTGCCCATCTTCACAGCTGCRGGAATTCAGTATCTCTGCAACCTCTATCCCCGGTAAAGCTCGGCTGAAATGGGCCACCCCACTGGAAAGCTCATGAGGCCAAAGAAAATCACAGGCAGGCAGAAAATGATTTAGTCCCGGGACAATTGAGATTGTCTAAGACTCCCTTATTTAGGAAACTATGCTAAAATCTATCTGCCTAGTTYTTAATTATAAAGGTGAAGGGACTTCAGCCAGTGGCTGCTAGCGCAGGAGCCCAGAGACACTCAAGAAGAGAAGGGTGGAAATTGCGCACTGGGGTTATCAAGGTGCTAATGAGCAGGGAAACAGCCCCTTCAGCCTCACCAGGAATAGTGCCAGATCTCAATATTGAAAGATTTATGATTAAACAGGTACCGGAGGTGATGGCACAGCCACAACAGCAGAATCTAAATTAAGAACGCTTCAACACTCCATGAAAAATGACAGAAAGGGTAAAGCAAGCAAATTATTCTCTAGAAAACCTTCAGCTGAGTAAGAGGAGTCCTAGAGATTTACAGACTCTCAACAAGGAGGAAACAAAATAAAAAGGACAAGTGAAATTTAAGAACAAAGATGGAAGTGCAGAAAGGAGAGCTGATAGAAAATTTGGGGCCAACATTTTTTCAACAGAAAGCACTTTCTTGAAGCAATGAAAAGTATTCACAAATGTATCTAAAATCTGTCATACTTTTAGATATTAAAAATGATCTCCCTGCAATGAGAATATCAGGACATTTCACTTCTCTCTTTTCAAAGTAAGTGCTTGGCATTTTTATTTTCAAATGATATTTTATCTTGAATTTTTCATAAACTCCTGCTTTAAATAAGTCTCACTTTGCCATGTCCTTCTGGGGGCTTTCTGCTTCAGTAATAGTTGAAAGACATGTTTGTACTATTCCAGCCACAAATGGCTGTCTAAATAGATAGATTTCTTCTTGTCTTGGTCAGCAAACTGAAAAACTATCTAAGGTTTTTGGCACAGCTCTACCGAGAACCAAAACTTGGATCAACACATCTGCCCCAGATGCTAACAGGAAGAGCAGAAAGGTCACAGAGACATTGCATTCTTCAGATTTTAACTGCCAAAATCAAACGGGGATGAATAAAAATTGATCAGACAGAGTCTTGACATTTACACAGTGACTGTAATGCCATAAAACACATGCATAGCTCTAGGTGAAGAAAGGAGCAGGAATAGGCACTGCGCCGAGCAGAGGAACCGCTCTAGGGTCAAGCTAAGGAAGCTGCAACAGTAGGTGGAGATTGTTTTGCTACAGATGAGCTTTCTGCTAATGGTTAGAAGTGGGGAGACAGGCTGGCAGATGAAGAGGTTACTCAGGCAGGCAGAAATTTCCTCCCGGAGAGCAGACTGGTGTTGACTCTGCCGTTACGCGTTGGGTTTTGGTAAGCGACAGGCTTGTCAAGCAACATAGTCCCTACCTTCCTCCTAGCAGCACTGTGCTTTCTGCTAGCTAGAAAATAAGCAAAATGATCTCTTTCTCTTGCTTTCCCTCTTTGCCTCTATTCATTAACTGATATGGAAAAAAATAACTGTGAAACTCGGGCCCAGTGCTGATGAGGTCAATGGCATCTTCTGGGGAGGGGCTAATTGTGAGAAAATTGAAGTGGGGCAATAAATCTTTCTCCTTCRTACACGACTGACACCATCTAGGGACTAACTGCAAGACAGCTAACCCCTGGCGCTCAATCTTCCCTTTCCAAAGGAGAGYCGCACCTTAATTGTGGGTAAATTGGAGTCTGTCTTTTTCTTTCTTTCGCTTTATATCCTTGTGACACCTTTATAGCAGCTAATTGTAGGGACAGGTGAATGAACTCGATCTTTAACTCTTATTCTGAGGAAGCTACTGAACTTTCATATAATCTGCTAATTACAAGAAAAATGAACTTTGACCATTAGGGACTCATTTGCCTTTCTCACTAGTTGCCTCTTAAAGATGTTAATAGTAAGAAAATGGAATGTTGACCTTCAGCAGTCTTTCCAGAAATGGTAGCTTTTGCTGTACGTGCAAAACTCGAGAACTGCCAAGCTGGAGAATTCTTGATCTGGGAAGAGGAACCTGAGCATAAAATTCAGCATTTTCCAGCCATAAACTGTCAAAGAGACTTTTTTTT